>NW_027282785.1:0-66042 GCF_046629955.1 Centroberyx affinis
TCGCACAAAAAGAATGGGACAAGTACAGAACAGAGATGTGATTTGGAGCATCAAAAATGCAGGAAAAACAGCAGGAAAACAGCAGCCTCGCATTAGTAATGAATGAGAGTTGTGTCCAAAAAAAACCCAGGGAAGAAACACCCTAAAAACTCTCATCTCTGACTGAAGCAAAACAACTGAAATGGCTCCCTCAGTACAATATTCCACAATCTATTAGTTTTACTGCTAATCACTTTTCTCTTTCACGCTGTTGCTTTTATTGACCTTTTATCGGCACCAGCAGTCTCCCGCTATTTCACTGTGTGTTGCGTTTCCATCTATTCCCCCCCGTTCCCTGCGAGGCAAAACAAAGAGATAATTGAATTGCACCCAACAGGCCACCTGATAAGTCAATCCCATATTCAGAATTTTCGATGAAGCCTCACCGTATGGCCTGTATCCTCATTTTCTGCCCAGATAAGCCCATGTCTAATTGTTATTATTATAATTACGGGGATGGCGACAATTGTTTTTCAGGGGACTATGAGGAATGCGGTGCAGCTGTTTTACACAAGTGAATTACACAGTGAGACACTTCTGTGGCAAATGATGTCGGTAACAGAGACAGTAACCACCAGATTGGAGCTGGAAGACTATTAGTTTACCATTTGAAGTATCTTTTTGAGATATTGTGATTTTCTAACAATAATAATAATAATAATAATGTGATACTAATGTGATATCAATTCCTGCAGGGAAATTCCTGCAGCTGGTACGGATTCAAGGTGTGATCATACCTAGTTTACTGTATTTGGTTCAACCTTTTCATACTACAGGTATTCATGTAAAGAGACAGTCATAAGAGGAAGCAAATCATGGTTTTCAAACGTATGCAAATATAATGTGCCAAGGAGATCATTTCCCATAATCCTATAAGGGGCGTATGGTGATGTAGAGGATAAAGGGCCACAGATTGCAGATCTGGAAATGTGGTGATGACAGCCGCAGGCCATTTGAAATCATGCCTCTTCTTGAGTAAAGAGCTTAACTTGAGCCTTTGTTGTGATAAAAAAAAATGAATGCAAAGTTAAATCTCAAAACAAGCTTTGTGGTCGAGGAGTCACAGAAGAGGCTGTCATCTTGATTGCCTCAGAGGAGAAGATGGTCCCCCGTCCTTCTCTCTGCAAACCACAAGACGGGCCCTCGAGATCGTCTCGTAATTAGATAAACCTCTAATCAACCCGGCGACCGGCTGCAGGATGTACAGTAATGACTACCTTAGGTGAAGTGCATGCTGGGTCACCAGGGGCCCTGACATGTTTACCGCAAGTTTGGAACAGGCGGCTGCCAGAGCAAGTGAGGGCAAACGCTGAATACCAAAAGCCTGGAGATGATTCATTAGAAGCAGTAGTGCTCCAGTTACATCCCTCTGTCATGTTAGAAATACACTGAACTCACGACAAGGGAGGCTGGAGTCATTACTCGTGGTAAAAAAAAGAGGATTTGCATATGAGTGCGCATATATCTAGAAATCAGGGAAGATTCCATGGCGGAGTCGTCCCACATGTCCGCCATCTGTTGAGGATCCCTACGAGGCGCATTTAGACAGAGCGCTGGCACTTCCAGAGACACGCATGGCGGTAGGCCTCTGCTGAGTGGTCATCAGCTCCCACTGAGCCCCTCTGGAAGCGCTCACGCTCCGCTGTTTGTTTAATTTCTCATTTGCCGTTAATCCATCATCCCTTCTGCACCAGTGGCACGCTGGCTGGTCTGGAGCGCGGTGCCCCCGGTGCCAAGGCAAGGGCGCCGGAGAGAGCAGCACCTCTGTCAGAGGGTGCGGACGTGTGGATCTGCTCCAAGCCAGAGACAACAAATACAGTCAGCACAGACACAATGTACACTGAGCCCAGTGCCAAAGCAGAGTCACTGTTTGGAAAGTGGCAATGTAGCGATGTAATATTGTAGTTAATAAACTGGCTACATGGCTTGCACTTCACTGTGAATGCTGCTGCACATGTATTATTATATTCAATCATACTTTAGATTCAAACACAATTTGGAAATATATTATCTTGACTTGTATGTCATTTTGTCAGAGCCAATATTGACACATAATTTGCATAATTAAAGTAATGAGGTCACTGTCTTATCAAGATTATGTGCCACGCTGTCATGCTGTTGCAAAGGGAGCTGTGGCTTTGGCTGTATTGTATTTAATACGGAACCAGACCTCTTTCATTTTTTGCTCAGTAGCCTTGCCCAAAAGGAAATCAATGGCATAACAAATCAGAGCTCACAGCATTAACACATTAAAGTCACAGTCTAAAAATTAAAGGTTTCAAAACAGATGGTCTCATTTTATGCAAATGTTATTATGCAAAACTAAGCCTGGAGGCTTGGCTATTTTTTTCCGGCCTTTTAATTGGCAGAGAGCAGAGAGAGGTGCCAGACGTTGCAGGTGGCAAGGTAGCCCCGCTTTCTTTTGTCACATCCTGAGAGAGAATTTCAGAGAATTTTATTTACTGTTATTTCCACCGGGGCCTTGCCACAGCCATCTGTATGCTAAGAAGCAAGCCCATTGAGCTCTGTGTGATCTTGCTGCTTCTCAAAGCCCGGTGAACTGATAATGTAGCATGCTTTTGCTCACAGCGGGGGCTGGCTCACCAAGGCAACGACGGCTGAGAATAAACCTTTGGTGGAGAAGGTGAGCATTATCCGCCGTGCTCCTTTCCCTCCCCTTTCATGCCCTGAACACTCTCGACTGCTGATTAGCACCGTGCAGTCTGGAGTATGTCGGGGTAATTAGGAAATATGAGCTGAATAGACCTTAGCCTGGATAGGCCTGTTCAAGTTGCCTCCTTAAGAATCGTCCATTGAGTAACAAACATTTAGCTTCTAACGCTGGTCTCTGAAAGCCAATTCAGTTCAAACTTTATTTTCCCGTAAAGAAAATTTGCCTCACAGACTTGGTTTACAATAAAAACACGTAATAAAAATACTTAATATAAAAGCATACTTAAACTCATAACAAATCACCACAACAGATACCAGTGTAGACCAACATCAGCTGATAAAACCAAATGAAATTGCTCACTGGTGCAAAATACAGAGACTACATCATTTCATGTG
Organism: Centroberyx affinis; assembly: GCF_046629955.1. Taxonomy (NCBI): domain Eukaryota; kingdom Metazoa; phylum Chordata; class Actinopteri; order Beryciformes; family Berycidae; genus Centroberyx; species Centroberyx affinis. The sequence continues at coordinate 3,109 of NW_027282785.1, forward strand.
CAAATTAAGGAATCTAATTGCAGAGTCTGGTTCTGTTACTCTTGAGTTGAGGTCCTCTGAAGCGAGGGCATCAGCTCAAACTCCCTTCCCAAGGGAAGCTGTCAAGCCCTTTTGAAGAGACAGACAAAACCATCCAAAATTACCTCCATCACTTCTGATGAAATCCAGTTCTTTGGATATCGACCAGATAAGCTTATTCAGACGACATGAAGGACTACGAAATCCTCAGATTCATAACTCCTCATTCTTAAAATATTAAGGCGTGCCTTTGATGTCGGGTCCTCTCCCAGAGATCAATCTTTATGAAAATGTGCTCTTCATCAGTGTCTAGAGTATTGTACGTTCCTTCTTTTCGCTCTTTAGAAAGTCTGCTGTTTGGGCATCTGTCATCTGCTCACCAGCGGATTGGAATTACAGGAAATAGCGCGATTAACTGTTGGCACACACTGCACACATAAAGAACATATGCGAAACTGCTGTATCTGTGGTGGTAACCTCCTAAATGTGATAGCACAACATTCGTTTTTTGGCAGTGAAAGTACGCTGTTGGCTTATCCAGATAGGTTTCACTTCGATTTGGCAACCCAACAACTGAGTTTGAGTTTCCAAAGGCACAATATGCTTTGGAAAGAAACGCATGATTATGATATTGCCTTTTACAAAAACACATTAATTCCCACTGTAGTACTCCCAAACTGATTCAGATTTGCATAGTGTTTTACAGAATTCATATGCAATCCAGATGCAGTCTTGCTTGCACTGTAATAGAGACATGAGCTGTTCCCTTTGCGTCTTACTGCTTGTAGAAGGTAACAAGGCATACATGAGGTAACAGTAGATGCCATGATCTGACTATGGCCTGACCTCTCCAGGGAACATCCAGAGTAAACAATGTGAATAAATGATGATGACCAAGACTCACTGGCACACCCTCACACAACCTGCAACTGCACAATGTCACATCCAGCACAACCCTTGGCCTGGGCATCTGTAATGGAGACTCACAAAAGCGCAATCACATAATAATTCTAATGTGGAAATGTGATTAAAAGTTTTATGTACTTTACATATCTTTTTCTGTATGTATTTAAATTATTAAGGTATATGTTTCACCCTTGAGACCCCATAGTGGTGTATTCTACTGTAATAGACACATTTTCTTCAACATGAGATTCTAGATGACAGGAGTGTAGCCTACTGTTATAACAACTTGTTGGCATTTAAAAAAAAATATGAGTTTAGCTAAATGAAAAGTAATGCTTGCTCTTGTCGGAGCAAGCATTACTGAGAAAAATATGAGTTTCAGACAAGAAAATCCTGCCTTTTATTATGCTGTTCCAATCCTCAAATGATTTTTTCAACAACAAAAAGGACAACCTTCACTGCAAGCTAGCAAGGTTAGATTCAATCTTTTAGCAAGCTAGCTAAACACACTGCAGATGTGCAAATATTTACCAGAATCCATGTCAAACATGGCTAAAAATGAGCATGAATGTGTCCTATTTTTGGGTGGATTATTTTTCATATCTAAACAAACAAGGTTGGATATTTCCTCTGATATTGTTTGGACAGTAAAGTTAGATGCCAGCTAGCTATAACTCAAGAGTGGACAGGTTTGGTTTTGCACATCCAGTAAATGTATCTGACTGGGTTAGCTAGCTTGATAGTTTGAAATATTACACGGCTTTGTTGAATACTCAATACTGATCGGTCAATTACGGCATTCTACGGTCTGTAGCAGACCGCTGCTATGAATAACAGACCGTTGCTATGGACGCAGTTCTTATCAAAGACTCTGGAGGACCACGTCCAATCATATCAATCCGCAGAAAGAAGTCCGGTAAATTTAACAGTTAATTTAAATTTAACAACATCAGCTCATTCGTGACACCCTGTGGCAAAAAAACGTTAGCTTTCCTTGAGGGCAGCCTGAGGAGCTACTGGGCTCCAACCATTACAGATAAGGAAAAGTGGAGCAAGATCCTGTCCTCCAATCCAGGCAACAGCAGCAGATCTGGTGAGCGCCTCTCCTAGTTGCCTATCGCTACATACTAACTTAAGCGATAAGCGGTAGTGATATAGTAATATTGTTACCAGTAACATTAGTAACAGTTGTGTTTCCAGGTGTGTCAACTGCAAAGCCCCGGCAAGAAGGAAGCAATAAAATCATTTTTAAATCAATAAAATCATTTTTAAATCAATAAAATCATTTTTAAATCAATATTTTGTGTCAAATTATTGATTTCTTTAGTAAATAGCCATGTAATAAGCGGGATAATGTACAGCGAGCGGGTCATTATTGCTAAATAAACCCCTTCAGGGTGATGCAGGACCCCGACTGAAGCGGAGGGGTCCTGCATCACCCTGAAGGTACTGTACATTATCCCTTACATAAAAACTGGAATTTGCTAATGTTAGATGACTTTTTGTTGTCATGACACCAACAAGTGGGTCTATTTGTTGTGTATTAGCTATATATCTATGTGTGTTTATAATCCAAACAATGGCTTTACGTTAGTGGGAGTCTTTACATATATTTACAAATTTGGTTAGACCAGATGTTACCCTAGATGTATAGTTTCTACTTTCTACTAAAAAATAACACAATTGGTAACTGATGTGGTACTGATATGTGTGTACTGATATGTGGAACAGTGGGCCACAGATTTACCGGTTAATCTGTATAGGCTGCAATTCCTGATGTGGTAAGGTTTCTGTGCAGATTCCCCTCTGCGCTTGTAGTCCAGCGATCTCTCACAGCCTCACTCCAAGTCACACGTATTTTACATCCAGTCACATATGGCACCATCTGATTGGTTTAGCCGTCAGTTCATACAGCCCAGTCTTAAAAAATCAAAGGCGAATTAAGTTCAGAAAATCAGTGAAATACAGTTTGATTGCACTGTTGGTTTTGCACTATTTATGGAGTAGCCTAATGTTAAATATTGGTAACTCATGTGATTTAGATAATTTACATGTATTATTAGTTAAGTTATATTCAATATCAATATAGCCTATAAATGTGTCAATTATCAGTTATTATTAATGTTTTTTTTTAATTATTACATTATTTTGTATTATATAAATTATATAAACGTGAGAAAAAATAATTCCTGGCAAAATCCCTGTACACTATGGCAGTGTTATGTAATTATTTTGGGGTCCAGAGTGTTATTAGTTATTTTACATGTATTTCATCCTCGTGATCCCCTTCTTATGTACAATTATTTTGTGTGAAGCATCACTTAACAATCATCACTTCACTTAATTCTCTTTGATGTGGTGTTCTTTGAAAACATGAGGTTTAGTGTCATGTCTATGAAGATGCATGTAATTGGACTGCGGGAAATACGCTGACTGATTCAGAGACAACATTTGGCAAGGCCATTGATTCTTCCCATTTTCATTAAAACTGTCTTCCAAATCTAATTGCAGCTGTTCCTCGAAATGAAATTATTGTATCCAGGCAAGCATCAGCGCTCGGCTGCGCAACCGTTCTGTGCCGTGTTGGCGTTTAATTGTTGATGGACTCCATGTATTCAAGGCATTCACAGTCAAGGCAGAGATACATTTGCCAATAATCTCTTATTATGAGGGAGGAAGGAAGAGAATTACTCGAATGGCAGCGGCAGAGGTTTGTTCTGGCTGACAAGAATGGCAACTCAATGAAAGAGAAAGACAACACAAAGCGGACATGTGAGGGAGATGATTAATAGTGAACTCCATTATTGAAAGGCCTCACTCATAAGATGTTCCCGTCTCCGTAGGGAGCCGGCGCACTACTGCAGGCTAGGCTCACATTGTTGTTTTTTTCATTACCAGAAATTTCCTCATAACACCATGGCAGAGAAAACAACACCCCCGGGGGCTGCGACGCAGGAGAACGGATGCTTTAAAACACCTATGAGGCCTCCAATTAATCCTGAGAGCATGTTACTGATTCAGTTTGTGTTCCCTCAATAAAAAAAAAGCGTCCGAGTGGAAACTGGGGCGCCGAGAACGATGACGGGAACACAAAATAACAGCCGCATATTATTGGCTTCATAGGTCATTTTCCTACCGCGGGTTCACGAGGGGGTTTGGGGAAAATAATATATCGGGGTTGGGATGTATTAAGGCGTGTGATGGGAACACCAACACAGATATTCAATGATGGTGGCCGGTGATTTCTTAAGATTTCGGTAATAAATCAAGTCGTCCTGCCAAGTTACCCGGCCAAGTCATCTTTTTTTCCCCATTGTTTTAATCTGAATGCACAATTCAAACAGCCCTCTTTGAGAAGGACCGTTGGCACTCTCATGAATAGGCTATTGGTTAAGTAGACTGACTGCTCAAACGGCATTTTGAAAGCTTTTTGGAGCCAATAATGGACTGAGATGGATGTGGAGTGGACCTGAACATAGCTCATTAAACGCTGGGGTGAAAAGCTCTCGGCAGGCTCTCGACTGCATGGCTGAGCAGTTCCAATCACCTCCGGTGAACCGCTGGGTCGAGTCTCTGGTTAAAGGAGCTACTCCAGTCAAAGGTGCTTTGTTATTTTGAGGAGCCGTTATTGTATAGAATAACAAGTTAGTGCCTGCCGCAAGGTCAAGGGAAACAGCGCTGGACATCTCCAGTGACAAATAATTCTCTTCAGAGGGCTGAGAAAGCAGCCTTTGTCTTGATCTGTGTTTAGTTCAGCGGCACTGGATTGCTGGGTATTTTTTAATCATATCTTTTATTTTATCATTACAATTGAGCCATACAGCAAGCCTATGTTTAGATCTCTTAAATGCATCTGCAAAGGTAAACTACCTGCTACCAAAGGAGCGATTACTCTTGTCTCAAATGCCAAAGTAACAAGTGATTCTGGCATTTAGCGTTGACCATAAAAACATTTTTCCCTAACTCATGTCAGCTTCAGCTCTCGCCGGCTCGCATTTGGCACAATGTGTGTGAGCGAACGCACCGAGATAAAAAGACAGCTGGTTTTTATTCCTGTAACCTTTATGCCTCCCAGTTGGTCTTATTAACCGCATACTTACTGGCTCCCACATGACTTGTTATCGGGGTTTACATTAAAAATGAATTTGCAGGTTCTACTGGCTGATAATTCGTCATTAGGCGCTTGTAAGCCCCTGCTTTATCACCTGTTTAATTCTTTATGCAGATTGCCAGGTCAGTGACCTTACAGGATGTGTCTGGCTGCTGTGGGCAAAAGTGACTTCCTTAGTAATTATGCTGTAAAGAGGGTAAGGCCAATTAGAGAGAAAATTCTCTGAGTGCAATTAAATTAATGTTGTTATATATTCATTGCTACCTGAATTAAGTGCTTCAACTGTCAGATTATTCTGTTAGGGAGGTTTCAGAGTGGCTGGAAGAGCCGTTTCCACCTTTATAGAGTTAATGAACACTTCAGCTCCGTTTCAAGAACTTAAAGCAGGTTCTCTTTATTGGTGATTGCAGAATTACTGTTCCCTTTTACATCTGAATTGCCATTGTCTTTCTCTCACACTCTGTGTTTATGAAACAGCGGTATATTATTTGAAATAGGACAATAGAAAAGGGTGATATCCTAACATTTGTTGAGCGACAAAGCGCCAAGACGGATGAAGCGGCGCAACGGGCGGCGGGAGGCGGGAGGCGGGAGCGGAAGCGAAGGAGAGACCATCACTCGGCCGCAGACAGATAAGTGAAGAGCAGGTAATGGGTGGGAGCCAAACGGCGGCCGGCGTCAGCGGTGATATCTCTATGAAGCAGACGTGATGCTTGAGAGGATTTGGAGAGAGGCTGGGAGGAATCAGCCCCTCTGGAGGAGAGATACTGTAGCTGCCTCAGCCTCGGCTAACAAATGTGTACAGTAAGCAGTTTCTGAGTGTTTGTAAATGAGACGCCTCCTTAAATGCTGGCATTGAGTCTTTCTGAGGAATCTATTTTGCATAGGGCACCTATTCATCCGCCTGCCTCGGGCGTTTAGAATCAAGATTGATAACTTCTGTTTTCAATCGGAAATACCGCATCGTAAGCCAGCTTATGACAAATAAAGGAGCTATATCCCAAAGCGCAGAAGAGCCTTGAAAGCCTCAAAGATCACCCGCCTTCGTCAAGACAGACTGCGACTGCCCTTTACCTGACAATGTGGCCCACATAAAGTCAGCCGGAGCCCCAGACAGAGGGAGGAAGAGCTGTCACCGTATCCCTTATCATCCGCCACAGCATTGTGGATGTCAGGACTCCTGCTCTTTTCATTTCTTCCCTCTCTCTTTTTTCTTCTCCATCCCTCCCACCTTGTGCCGCTTCCCCCCCCCCGGTATTCAAGCGGTTTAAGCGACGCACATAATCTTCAACCACCCAGCCGGCCCTAAGCCTCAAAGAGTCACCCAGATACGGGCAGATGGAGGTGAGCTATCAGCTAACCTGTAACCGCGGGCCTAAGGCGATAATCATTTCAAAACTGCGGGGGGAAATGGTTTTAATAGCCCTGTAAAGGTAACGTTTGTCTGCCTTATCACGCCTGGCAGATGCATCGCGGGGAGGGGAGAGAAAAACAGGGGCAGGGGAAGGAAGAAAGAATCAGCTGATAACGGTCCCTCCCCAGGGAAGGATGAGTCTGGAATTAAAAAAGTGCTTCCTCCAGGAGAAAGTTTACGGGATTAAGGTTGGTCGCTTTTCCCCCCTCTCTCACTTCCACCTGTACCTCATCCTTCCTTCCTCCATCACCCCAGCCAGCTGTTCCTCCCCCGTCTCTGGAAGGAGGTTTTGACAGAAAACTCCTCGCTGTGTTTCTCCTCGCTCCCTTCCTCCCTTCCCTCGGCCCTCAGGGTTCGCACTCTATTTCAGCCTGACTCGCCAGCCTTTTGTTTTCCCTCATTACGGCTTGTCTTCACTGTGTCTGACCGGCAACAAACTTATGTGACACTCCACCTGCTTGCCTCCTCCCCCCCCGAGCTCCTTTCATGTTGGAAAAGATTCCACCACGGCCGGCCTAAATTGAAACAGCAAACCCCCTAGTTTCAAAGCGCCCCTCTCGGCAGGTTTACACTTGACCTATCAGGGAAGTCAGGGGTTGTGCGGAGAGCATCACTTGATGTTTTATAGGGAGCGTTGCCCTGTGTGAGCAGAGTTATAGGATAACTATAATATTCTACCGTGGACAGACCTGGACTCAATCTCTCCGGCTACAGCTCTTGGCTCTTGAAGGTATTTCTCTCTCTGGGCTGTTTCCGTCTCTTACATCAGTGTTGTGCGGCTGGTGCGCGACCCCAAATTGTTCACTTCTCATTCAGTGTAGAGCTTTTATGGAGTGGTTATGGAAAAAGTTTATTGTTCTCAAACGGAGCATTGCAGTCATTTTGGAGAGAAAGGATATTAGACTTTACCCAATGCTTGTTTGTGAGAACATGTCAACAAACTAGGGCTCGGCCAAGGTGGGTTTTTGAAGTCTGATGCCATTATTTTTGTGTTGAAGCTCTGATTTTTTTTTTTTTTTATTCACTGTTTCCCTCAGAATTATATTCTTGTCAGGGTGGAAAAGCCTCTGAAACAGCATTTAAACTCTCCACTGAAACCCAGACTGATGAAATTCTTTTAGGGTTAGCAGTTCCTTAAGGCAGGGAGACCCAACTCATCTATTCAATGATAGAGAATTTTGGATAGTTGGATAGATTACTACCTTTAAATGAAGAATCGATTCCCAAAAAGCATTATTGAATGATTACATGAAGAAATGACATGTGCAAAGAAAATAAACTGTCATTGCAAGTTTTACAGACTGTTTCTGTGTTCAAGGAGGAACTTCCATCATATCAGAGATGGAACACACATAACAAATGGCTTATCGATAAACCCATATATCGGTCTAACCCTACCACAAACATTCCCTGCAATCACCTTGAGTCCAATTGGACCTGAGCGTCCCCTCTGTCTGATGAGTGATTGTCAGCCATGCCCCTCTGACAGTGATTTCTCTTTAATGGCTGATTGAGCACGTCACCAGTCACTCCGTAACCCGTGGTTTGATATGCTGCAGGCCGAGCAGTCTGACAGCCGTGACAGCTACTGTCACCCTCAGTCAAAGTAATGATGTCCCAGCAATCAGCTGGAGATGAAAGGATGGCGGCTTCCTGTGTACCTTCACGTGCCGCTAAAAAAAATAGGATTAACTGTGCAACATCTGGTGAAGGTGGAACTAAAAGAGAGAGAGAAGGGAGGGAGAGAGAGAGGGAGGTGATCTATTACCGCACTAACAACCAGACGAGAAGTAGAGGTCGTTCCACCGAGCGCCTCTGCCTGTACCAAATCGCACTTTGAAGTGTTTAGTGGTGTTTAACATTCCCATTACGCTGCAGGCGAGAGATAACTTTCGACACACCGATCTCTCTTTCGCTCTTTCTCCGTCTCTGTCTCTCTTTTCGGTTTCCTCTCTCAGAGGCATTGAGACTGTCGCTATCTGCACCTTTAATGCTGTAATTAATTCCCCGACACCTTTTTTTCATCTTACCAGTGCAAATTATTCTGCCGCGTGCCTCTAGGTATTAACACTCTTTATTTGGTAAAGAGCCGAGGTGAAAATAAAAGCGCTTTCGAAAAGACGTGCTAGTTTGCATGAAACAGTAAGTTAGCTACTTGCCTTAATAAGGTAAATATTCAAACATAGTCTAATTTACCTAACTTTACTTTCTGATCATTGTTTTGGTGATCAACTAATATAAAATATGTGTCAGTAAGCAATGTCTTCCACATTTTTAACTTACTAGTTGTGTGAGGGAAACATGATAGGGGCATGTACAGTAAAATAGGAATTAACTTTACACAGGAGTCTGTTGAGTCAGTTGATCACTGCAGCAGATTTTTTTTACTGCATTTCACTGCATACTTATACATAACCATGAATCCTCTCACCTGCACCACCAGAAAATCTGCGCACTCCGTCTTGACTTCGAAAAAAACAACCCATTTTCCGAGGCGGTGTCATAAAGTGATTGGCAAACAAGAAACCGTCACGGGTAATTGAACCGATACAGTAAGTTGAATTATGGAGTGTGTTCATTTTTTGGCATCAGCAGTCAAGGAGGCAGGGAAATGTGCTAAATATTAAACTGAAACACATCCTCACACTGCTGTTCTGCTATGTCAAAGACACGGGATGGGTCAGTGTTCCGCATCGTGCCGTCCTGACACTAATACCCAGCGGTTGACAGCGATGTCTGGAAATTCAGCACAACTGAAAAATCTTTTGCTTTTGAAGTGTCCAAGGGTGCTGTCAATTTGAGAACAAATTACAGAACCCGGCGATTAAATGTGTGTGTGTGTGTGTGTGTGTTTGCATCTTATGAGTGTATGTGAGTGTTTAAGCGCTGATTCAGAAACATCTTTTTTTTAATGCTAGTTTGTTGTGTTGAGGAAGAAATGAACCTACTAAGCAGCACTCCTATATGCTCACTTAATATATTACCTTTGACCCATATTTACACCTTAAGTGCCTAAAACTCAAGAATACTGAATCTGCTTCGCCATTATAAGATTAAACTCTAAAGTAACATCTTGTGTGTTTCTCACAGAACTGTGAGCCTGGAATGTTCCAATGCCCAAATCTCATAGAAAACATTGACCAAGTGGCCTTGACAAAATAATAACTTGATGTCTTCTAGAAGGTGCTAACCTCTTATTACACATCTCCTTAAAGTGCTACAACTATAATTATCATTGGTTGTTCAGACTTGTTCATATGACTTATACTTTCTGACCAATAGCTCTATTATATTTGATCTGTATTAACATAATTATGAATATTCAACACTATCCTGATTTTGAGTTCCTTGGCTCCCAACCTGTAGATTGAATAAACCTGTCAAACTGCTGCTCTCTCATCCTGAGTTTTCTTCTGTAACTGCAACTATTGCAATATACTGTAGCTCCACATCCAGAGATGAACCCCTGGATGCGCTCTGTAGGCAGATGTGATTATTTAATCCTAGTTCTATTATTTTCTCCTCACTTGAACCCTTGGGGCACTGTGGGGAGCGAGCCAAACTGAGTGAGACTGCACTTGAGGCAGGTTTTAACATGGACGCCAGCCACCCTGGGAGTGTGTATATGCTTAGCCTGTACTTTCATAAAGAATAGCTGCAGGGAAGGGAAAGCCATTCACGATTTTTTCCTTGTAAAAGCAAACGCAAGTCTAAGGAGGTAAACATTCTTCCTATGGCTCCAGTTGCTCAGTCAACCAATCAAGGCTTTAATTTAGGCAGATTTAACCAAAAAATGAGAGGAAAATAAACATAGAAATGCAACCTAAAAAAGGGACTATTACAGTATGGGGAATATTGATTTAGGTGGGAGGCTGGATGCTGCTCTTCCACCTGGTCAGGCACACTGGGCCTCAGAGGGAGCTGCAGCCAGGCTTTACTGCCAGTAGAAGACTGTTTTCAGGCCTTGATAAATCTCACTTGCCTTGATAAGCCTTACTGCTTACTGTTTTCCCTTAATTCTCACCGTTTGGCCACCCTTCAGCAGCATCTAAATCCATCTCCCTAATCCTTCGTCACCCCCCACCCACCTCTGGCTCTCTCCCTCTCCCTCAGCCTCTCTCTCCCTCTCTCTCTCTCCTTCTCCATGTGGCTGTCTTGCTGTGCTTAGACAGATCAACAGTGGCAGAAGCTTAGTGGCAGCAGCTAGCCTTAAGCCCTCTGCACGCCTCCTAGTCTGGACAAAGTGGGGCTCAGCATCACTGGCGGAGAAGTTCCACCTGCTCCCACAGTGTCTCTCAGTCTCGGCCACGTGACTGTGTGGTTTCACCTACCTATTGTCTGTCTTACCTCAGTTTACCTCTCTGTCTGTCTCTCTTGGAGCCGTGGTCTCACCATGTCTCTAAGGGTGCGATCACACCTACAGTTTGTTTTCTTTGGTCTGAACCAGAGTGGAAAGGTTTTACGTTCTTCCATTTTTGGATTTGGTTTGTCTATATTTACACTGTCCAGTTACAAGCGAAGGACTTGTAAGCAAAAGTTGCAAGGACTCAGAAGTAGCTATCAGATGTCTCCTTATACCCATGAAACCTTGCATTTTGGGGTCTTTCCTGCAGTTGGTTCAAATTTCTGTTCTCACTCCTAACGAACCGCACCACATGTTCTCTTGGAAGAGGATTGAGAGACTCACATTTTCACACATCTCACTGCAGACACAAACCGGACCAAAGGAGTAAACGCTTCAGAGTTCAAATAAAGTGCTCCAAACATTCTTAGTGTGATCAATCTCCCCTTTTGCCTCTATCGGTCTCATGGTTTCCATCCAAGTATTGTTTTGCAAATGCTGTACTATGTATACTATGCTGTGTATTGAATCAAGCTGAATGGAGATGGCAAAATTTGGTAAAATTTCACAGAAAAAGGTTTTGACGTTAACATGAAGTGGAAACGTGTTTTGTTGCTAAAGAAATTATCTGATAAATTGCGATGGAAACAATTTTGTAGGACGTAGGACGCACAATTGGTTCATTTTTATTGCATAACAGTTACAAAAGTGTATATGGTGTGCTTTTCTGTTTCATCTTTGAATGAAAACATGAAATATGCCCAACATTAGCTGACAGCCAAGAACGATAATAACTTGTCCAGTACTCAGTTCTTGTAAGACTTAATTTTCACGTTGATGCATTTTTGCACTTTTCAGAAGTTTGCATAAAATTTGCTTGACATAGCTACTGTCCATCTTATTCTGTCACATTGCCTCCCTATCCCTCCATTCTCTCACTCTCTCACTCTCTCTCTCCCTCTCTCTCCCCCTCTCATCTTATGCTAGATGCTGTGGTCATCACAGCCTTCAGGTGCCTGTGGCGTCTGACACATTACTTCCCTTCCATCCCATCACCGAACACTAATCCCCGAGAATCCCGGAGCGAAATGAAGGTGGAGAGAGGCGGCTCTCCGACGGTTTCCAGGCAAATCTTTCCTCTGCCTGTGTGTGTGTGTGTTTGTGTGCGAGTGTGTGTCTTCGCCTGTCGGTGTACTTACGCGTGTTTGCGTACATGTCCACTTGCTTGCCGCCTGCCTGTGTCTGTGTCTGCTTTGTGTCTCTGTCTGTCTCTGTCTGATACAGTGTGCTGCGTGTAATGGAGAATAGCAGGTGGAGTGACGGCCCACGCTTCTCGCTCTATGTTTAACCTGTGAGATTCGACACCCCCTGAGGTGGTGTGACACGTCTCTCCCGACGGGTGCCTGCTCGAGTATAATTAAACTTTGGTGGAAACTAAACTTGTGTCAGTAACTGCTGGCTTCAGCGATATGACTGAAGTCGGCCGCCTTGATGTTCGCTCTCTCGCTGTTCCCTTGATGGTCTCACATGTCGTTTTCTCCGGTTTGTGTTAACAACTTATTTGGTGAGTAGACACTTCAGGTTATATTAATGTGAAAATGTAACTTTAATTATAAGTCTTTGCACCTTACCTGCAATTTTCATTTCATATCAAATCCTCTTTGTATGCAAATGAGCTATGTCATACAATGAGACAACTAGCTTACTTTTGGGTTCTTCGTCTGTTACTTTTCATGGAATGCTCTGTAGCCTAATGTATAGGCTACGACATACACAGCTAAATATTTTTATGATGAGAAATCATAGGCTACTCTCGCATTTTAGAGTAAAACACCTTCTATAAACTCTTTTGTGAAAATGTAACTTTAATTCTAAATCTTTGCACCTTACCTGCAATTTTCATTTCATATAGCCACATTCTCTTTGTATGCAAATTAGTTGATGTCATACAAAGAGAAAACTATCTTACTTTTGGGTTCTTCGTCTGTTGCTTCGTCTGAATGCTATGTAGCCTAATGTATATAGCGACATACACAGCTAAATATTTTCATGATGAGAAAACATAGGCTACTCTCGCATTTTAGAGTAAAGCATTTTAGACTAAAAAGCTATGTTTGCTAACAGTTAGCTAGTTTGCTAGCTAACCTTAGCTAGCAAGCCAATTAGCCTAACATTACTCTATTCTCCATGGAAGAGATGAAGGCAGCTGATCAGCTAGGGAGCCAGAGAGCTGAGATCACATTCAAATAAACTGATAATTAGGTCTATTTGCAGTGTTTATTTTGGTTGAATTGTACCCAGATGTATTAAGATGGGATGATGAACGACCTGCATGGCGAGCAGAGAGCCATTTCCGTTGCTGTCTTCCACCTCAGCGGGGTTCCTTACGACTGACTCTGTAATCTCTTTGGAATAAGAATGCCAAGGATGTCATCTATATTCCACTCATGAGACACACCACTGGAAACGCCAACGGACTCGGTATACCTTCTGTTCTGACTGGTAGACGATGCAGCATCACATTCCCCCACCACGTAAAAAGAGGGCTTGATCCTGCGAGAAAATGGCTGTGTGTGTGTGTGTCCTTGCCTATCTTGCCTACATAGATCTCCCATCTCAGGGGATTTCTAACCCTATCAATAAATCAAACCGCATTATCATGATAATAACACACAGTCAAACCAGCGAGAACGGGGCCAGACTCTCGCGCCGCGGTGGCTCTAATCCGCCGAATCAACATTCCTATGTTTATTGATTTCAATATGTCTCCCACTTAACGGGGGGAGAATGCCATTCATCACCGAAAACCTGGGATTCTGTCTTCCAAACAGTGATGTCATTTAATTTTCTGGCGTGAAATGCAGCGGCGTGAAGCCATGCAGCTAAGAAAACAAAGGGGAAAAAAAAAACCGACATGAACATTTTAAGCTGTTGAAAATAAAGGCTGTGATCCACACTGAAAGCGCTGACATACTGACTTCATGGAATAATACTATAGTTAAACATAAATCATCACACATAGGGTGGTGTAATGCCATAATCTCATTGGAGTACAAAACATGTAATTGCATCACTCATCTTGGCTTCGAAGGCCTGAGGCTATCATGCTGAGAGTGCTTTTAAATATCACTCTGTTTTCACATGCTCTGCCCCTGAGCAAAGAGGACAAGCCTGGCCCTCTAGCATGAGAAAGCTACGCCTTTCTGAGCCACATTCCTCACACCACTAATTCACTCATAGGCAGTGTTTCTACGCCCATCTCATTTTCCATCTGATCTCCATTCCCTCTGGTCATTCCTAATCTTCCGGTCCTTGTCCTCGCTAAATAATTACAAGAGGCCCGTCCTCACCTGTCATCAGGCAACTCAAGCGGTCAGGCCCTTTTCGCTGAGAGTACGACGGCCATCTTGTCCCCTCGGTCCTCCGCTTCCATTAGCGTTACCGGGACTCGCTCCGACTGCAGGCCCATTGCGGGGTCAAGGCCCTCCACTATGGGCTGTAATTGCGGCACGTTGAGCACTCCGGAGCCGCGGCACCCACCTAATGAATTGTCACCCAGTTTAATACGGAATTACACAAGGGTGAATGATAATAGATTAACGGGGTTGGCGAGGTTACTTTCAAAGCATAATCCATCGCAAATTGCTGAGTACCTGCCCGAAATTATTACAAGGAACGTGTGAGCTAGGATTACTCTGCCTCGGCGATACAATCTGATTACTCTCACTTATCATTGGATTACTTTACAGGGCCTTTGTGCAAGTGCTAATCCTCATCTCTCTTTAAAACAGGTATAAATCATCGCGGGTTGGCTTGTTCTTGAAGTGGCTAGAGGACACTGGGACTTTTTATCATGATGGGGGCTGCTGGGTTTGATTATTATTGTTAAAGATCCCAGGTTGAAGGGTGTAATTCGCCTGTTTAATTTATGTGCCTCATCAAAACCAAATCGCTCACTAATGTGTCAGTGGTTGGACTTCATGTCAGCCCACGGCCATGATTATGATCTGCCTTTTTTTTTTTTTTTTTTTTAGCTATCACTGTAGTTCAGTAAGGCCTTTCCTCTTTCAATTAGGGTTTCTCTCTATCACTTGTGAGATGGGTCATTCCAAAAGTAAGATTTACCAGTTGCTTCCAGGTTTTCAAAAACCCAACATCATAAATAATTCCAAGTACGTAGGTTTCTGTTTTTTTTCGCCCCTCACATCTGAATCAAGAGATGCATATTTCATTGACCGGGAGCTTCATTAGACATGCTGATAGATGTTTCTGACACTCGAGAAGTGCATTTTCATAGATCCGCACGGGGATGATTATTAACAGAGATAAGCAGAGTGAAATGACACACAATTACTCTCTCATTTCCTCTCTCCCCCCCGCCCCTCTCTCTCTCTCACGTCCCAGTTTTGAAGGCAATCATCTAGCATTTCACACCTCAGAACCCCAGCAGACAAGCCAACGCTGTCAGGGGCACTGACCTGAAATCAGAGATACATTTCCAATATGAATAATAGCCGGTTGAGTCGCATTTCCGGCGACGTAACCCGTCATTATTTCGCTCCCTCCGCCAGTAAATAGGATGCGGAAGGGAGCAACAGCTATAACGGTGACAACACCTCCGCTTGTTTTCTTCTAATTTATCAAACAACGGAATCTAAAAGGCAGTTATCCATAGAACGAAGCATGTTCTTTTGCGAGGACAAGACAGTTAGCAGGAGAAGGAAATTACCAACGCTATTGAGTTTTCAGTTATCTCCATCATTGCCTGTGATGTCCCAGTGCTCGTCAATAAATACAGAAGTTGTGTAACGTCAGAGTTGCTTTGTCTTGTGCCCATTCAGCTTGAAACTCCATCAAACAGAGCTCCTTGTCAGACCAAAGCGTTATAATCCATTGTTGTAAAACTGTGTGGTGCCACTCTTTTTTCCTTTTATTTGTTTCCATAAAGATATCACTTCCTCGTGCTTCCGAGCAATAACTTTGATAACTCACAGCGAGTTTTGATAATTTAATCAATGCACCCAGCAGGAAGGGTATAGCTGCAATTCATGCCTTTTTTTTTTTCCCCCTTCGCAAATAAACTGTCAGAACGACACAGCAGTGAATGCGTACGTATTGTTCTCCGAGCACATGGACGATGCCGCCGAGGGTATGCCGAGTGAGTGCGTCTGCAGCTGACTGAGAGTTCATCATCATCATCATCACCATCATCATCACCACCCAGCAGCAATCAGCACATCTTACTCTTTTGCTCGCCATCACCCCCGATGTTTATAAAAATGCATGAGCGATGAATGAAGTCCACTTTCGCCAGCCATTCCGAATAAATGGTTTTATTGATCTGTTGTTTTGCCGCATAATTATCTGAGAGGTGTATCTCTTTGAATAGTTTTAATGGACCTTGGCCGAGAGTGCAGGCTTGTACTTACAGATGACAACATGATTGTGTAATTATTCCAGCACAATAAGTCGGGGACAAAGCGCCGTTCTCCCCTCGTTGCCAAGTGTTCTCATGTAGGCAATCGCCGAGTTCACGTGTAAAATTTCAGCTGATGAATTTCCAATCGATTCCCTCTTTGCTTACAACCTCATTTGGGTTATCTGTGATATAATGTATTTCCATTTACAACTCCCGCGTTAGGCGCTTTCACATGGGCTTTGTCCGCGTTGTGCCGGACCGGTTGGATTCCACGTCAGTCTTTCCTGCGTGAGCTCGGATCGGCGCGGCGCACATGCCAATCAAAACGCTCCCCATTGGCGCTCCGTCTCCCAGCCCGCCTGCCCCGGGCTCCGGAGATGGAGAAAAGGCCGTCCTGGGGGTCACGGCGCTCCATGTTCTCATTCAGAGGAAACCCGGCGTTGTTCTTTTCTCATTACCCATGAGCCCTGTGTCTGTGCCGACCCCCCCCACCCCCCGCACAACAACACGCCTCGCTCTCAGGTCAGAGGTCAGGTATTATTGAAGGATTTTTTTTCTTATTTTTTTTATTTCCGCACGCTCGTATCACTGTCGCGGCAGCAGTGGGCAATGTTGTTTTGGTGTGAACTCCGTCCTGCATCTGATGTTCAGTGCGGTTCATTTCACACACGAGGCTGTGGTAAATCCTTCTCTCACACGCATAAGCATCAGCGGGACTTCATACATTTCTGATTTGTTTGCCCAGAAACTGGAAACTGTTCTCTTGTCACATGACTGGCTGAAAAGCTTGTATTATTTGTTCAGAAAGCAAAAACTTGTGCAGGAGGAGGGATTGATATCAACAACATCCACAGACGGGGATGAATAGGCTTTTGTAGGCCTCTCAAACCACCCAAATGTCTGCAGGGAAAAGAAAAGCCTGCTGCCATATTCACAATCAATTAACATCAATACATTATAAGCATGGAAACATCTTTTTTGACTATGGATTTAAATCACATGCTGCTTCTGCTATACTACATATCCCAATACAACGAAGCAAATAGATTCAAGGCAAAGCTGCTTTGAGCCATATGACAGCAACCACAATTATTAGAAAAACCAAAGCTCATCACACTCAACAGGATAAGCAATTACAGCACACATCCACCAGACCCAGACAATAGGCCTGCAGAGCGCCATTTAAACAACAGCTTACAATTATTCTCAGTCCTCAGCATGCCCATGCCTGGATTACTAACTGTGCGTGCAGGAGACAGGCCTGGACGTCCCGGACCACAGATTTTCACCATTTCAATGGTGTCTTTCTTCTGTAAATGTAACGGGATTTGTGTTGTGTTGTAATGGGGTTTGTTTTGTAACTGGACAACATGGGAAGAGACTGTTCAAAAATGTTTCAGATTTCAGATTCTTCAAAATGAATGAATTCAGCCAGTTTTCGCCACCATCATGTTGCCACTCCCTCACTTTGAAAGTTGTGAAGTTGCAGGTTTCATGAGGGATGAGGGATTGTTTAAAAATGTATGATGGTATTCTTGGTTGGAATTTCATGGTACAACCATGATGTAATCAGCAAGTAACAGTTTGGTATTTATTGTTAAATTGGTGTACGGTATAGCCAAATTTACATAAGATGCTGTTGAGACATTGCTGTGTTTGTTGTCTGCCATGCTACTAGCCTGAAATAATAATGGGGTCTTATATACTGTCTGGATGGTACACAATGCCTTGGTTGATAGGCCATTGGTTAACTATTGATTGGAAACAATGCCTAACAGAGTTTATTATACAGTACTGCTAACAGGCAAACTGTAACAGGCAATTTGTTTATGATGCTGTTAGTTAAAAACCCTCATACTCCTGTCTCTGTATTCCCTTAGATGGTGAAACAATGCACAAGCAACTCTAATTTTTATAGACTGACTTTTATGTTATGATTTATCTTAATCTGCCTTTACTCTTCTTAATAGTGATCATTGGCTGATGATGTTTGCCCTTGCAGGATAATCACAGATAAATAAAACTAAATGACATTAAATTTAAATAGAGTGCTGCTGTCCAGGGACATCAGTTTCAGCTCCTGTGTGTTCTCTTTTTGTGTGTTTCATTAACTTCCTCGACTCTGACAAGGCTAAGCTTGAATCCTAAGTCTTACAGTTTACAGAGAGCCCTAATTACTCTCAAGTGAAATCAGCTTGGAAACCCTGCAAACCCTCATCAAACCTCAGTGGATACCATACATCACTAATGTTTGGTTAATAAACTGTAGCATGCCCCGAATGGAGCAACAACGCTTGTTAGTTATTTCCCACTGATAATGTTATTTTGCCTGACTGCTATGACTAACTGTGTTGATTTAGTTAGAATAAATACTCACATAAATTAAAGGTAACTTACTTTAAAAGCGTGTTTTGCAAAAATGAACACCCACTCTTTCCGAATAGTAATCCAGAGCAACAGTTACAAAAAAACATTTCTTATGAAGTTACTTTGCCATTGTCACTACTGGATCAATCCTTTGAAAGGGGACTGAATTGAGTCTCTTACTATTGGAGCAATATAATACATTCTATTCATTTGGGCAAAGGAGACTCCAGATTGAATGGGATTTAACATGAATATCCTACAAAAATAAACATTGCGGTTTAGGGGGGGTGAGGATGGAGTGGTGGGAGGGCTACAACCCAGGAAAGCATGGATTGTTTTTGTGTTCGATAAACAATAAAGAAACTTTATTCCATATTAAGCGCGCTATTCTCCGCTGAATACAACAATGATTTAACGAGGGAAGTGTGAGGCGGACCGGCCTTCGGCGACAGGCCCCCCCTTGCAGCAGCTGTTGGTGCAGATGTAAGGTGACAGTAATCAATACTGATTATTAAAGTGGGAACACCATCTCTAGTGTGTGATTAATCTTCATTCCCCCATGTTTACAGAGCCTCTGCCGGCCCCGTTCGGCTCCGAGGGGGAGCGCTCCCCATTATCTATCCCCGGAGACGGCAAAACAAAACACTGTCACCATTAAAGATACACACTGTCACTGTGGGAGGAGGCAGGCAGAGGTCGTTATTGGAGCGGGAGGGGTTGTAATGCAGCCGCCTATGGCATCAAAGCACAATGTCGTTAAAATAATGGGATTTAGTTGACTATCTGTTATCCTTATGCAGATAGGGAATTTCTATTATGGATCCAAAACATAGTTAAAGGAAAAATCTGCCCTTGGATATTCATGATGTTCAATGCATTCTAGAACATACTTCAGGTAGTGATTTCCTACATTTCCCAGAATGCCCTTCGACCAACTCCAGAGAACAGAACAGTAGGTTCGTTTGAGATGTGCAGTTGGAGGCTAATGTTTGTGGAGAAATGTGTATCTCTGCCTCCAAACTCCATTGTAGCTGCACTGGAAAGATCTCAGTGTGACGTCATGTTGTCTGCATTTGGCCAGCTGTCCACAGGAATAAGAAAAATACACCACCCAACAATAAAATGGACCCAGGAATGCAACGTTACTTCTCCAGCAGTTCTCTATTCTTCTTCTATTCTGTGCTTGTGGGAAAAGCTCCTGATGATGCAGCTGAAGTGAAGCCATGATGCCATAGACATGCAAATGTCATATTCATCAAATAGCCTTTCTCCAGAGTGAAGAGGCCTCTCTGTACAGTGTGCTGGCCTACTGCTGTGTTGGAAGGTAAGTCTGTTAACCTTGCCGCGTGGCAGCGACAGTGAAACGAACCATTCATCATCCTCGCCCCGCTGCATTCACAATCAAATTCAGATTAACGTTTAAAACAAAAACAAAACAAAAATCAAATTAGAGTCACTTAGAGTATGGATTGTTTGGTTTGGGGGCATTTATGCTACCAGGTCAATTAAAGCACGAATCAATGATACAATAATGAAACAATAATGAAAGTTCGGCGTCACGCGGAGCAGCAAATAAAACAAGGCGGGGTGATAATGCTAATGGGCGATACGCGGCCAACGTCGGTAGCCGGCATGAATCATGTATTTACAGTGCGGGGCAGAGCGCCCCCCCCCCTCCCCCCACCCCGCACAGATGTGAACGTGTGTGTTTGATATGCATCGGCGGCACAGCATTAACATTTTTGGACTGGGTTGAAGGCTCCCGGTGCCTCTCGTCTCCGCCGCCTGTGACTGCAACAGATGGGTCCCCCCCCCCTCCTCCTCCTCCTCCTCCTCCCAGACTCCCCACCCCTCCCTGGGTACTCCCCCACAGGTGGTAGGGTCTTACCCCCCCCCCCCCCCCCCCCCCCCACACACACACACACACACTCCTCCTCCTCCTCCTCCACCCTCCTCCATCGTTAAATAATCAGCGGCCCTCCTCCTCCTCCTCTCCTTGTCAAAGAGGAACGGCGTCTTCCTCTCTTTAATCTCCTCTTACCCATCCCCCCCCCCACACAACCATGGCCTCTTTCCCGACGCTTCCCTCTTTCTCTCTGCGGCGACCCCCCACCCCCACCCGATTCTACCCCCCCTCTCTCTCTCAGCACCTGTGTGGATCCCACCGAGGGAAGATAAGGCATGTACAGCTCTCTCTCTCTCTCTCTCTCCCTCTCTCTCTCCTCTCTGTGGAGTGGGGTTGTGTATTAGGAAAGAGGGAGGGAGGGAGGGAGGGGTGTGGGGGAGGGTGGGTCAGGTAGAACAAAGAGGGAGAAAGCGCACGGAGACATTGGGAATTCTTGACAGCTGTTTCACTCGGAAAGGCAATCTCCTCTCTCCCCCGGTGCCATATCTGAAAAAGAGGAAAAAAAGGAAGAGAGAGAGAGGGAGAGAGAAAGAGAGAGAATGCACTCTCAGGGAGAAAAAGGGGAAAACGACGGAAGATCTTTAGGAAGGTTCAGAGGATTAATTTGGCGCAAGGCAGAGAGGGATGGTAGCAAGGCAAGGATGAGAGAAGGGAGAGAGGAGGAGGAGGAAGAAGGAGAAGAAGAAGGAGGGGAGAAAAAGAAAAAAAAAACACTTTCTTTGTCAGAGTAATTGCTCTCAGCCAGTCTAGTGTGCAAACTGGGGAGAGATTATAGGATTTATTCCCATGTAGATTTTCAGCAGAGACGCTTTGCTGGAGCCATTCTGTTCCCTTCAGCAGAACGTGTGGCTTGGGATGTTCTGTATAAATCCATAAATACATAAATACTGAGCAATGCCAGAGCGCCATGTCTTTTATTCCCCGAGACAGTGAGGCAGAGCAAGTACGCGCGGATCAAATGTGTGTGTCAAGGCAAACAAATCGAATGTCAACACAAACGACAGCACAGTACATACTTAGTGCACGGGAATCAGATTATATCATTACGGATGCCAGCTGCAAATTTGTACCTACACAAGCCGTTGTCTGGGCCGTATAAAAACGAGCCTTTGTTCGGTGTCAGAAGGCAGAAAACCCGTCTCACAAAAGCATAATCAGCCCTGTAGTTTTTGCTCACGTTAAAGGTGGAACAAAGCAGAGAGCCAGCGAGAGGGACGGAAATACTAATTATAGATGCTATCGCGGGCGCCAGATATTCGGCGGAATAATTCATTTATTTGATGTCGAAAAACAGAGAAACAGCCTGAATTTGGGGGAAGAGATTATTACGAGATCAAAACCGCGGCGCATATTTGCATTTGTTGTGCTACTTTGTTTACCAGAATACTTCAAACAATGCATTACCATTTCAAAGCTGGTCAAGTATGTGTAATTCCTTGTCCACACATGAAAACAAGATAAAATTGCGTTTGGTTGGTTTTATTTTTTTGTTCGAAGAGAGGAGAGTGCAGCTATAAACCCGTCAACTTATCTATGCGGTGAACTTCTGCTGACTCTCCCATGACTTGCATAAAATCACACTGGTAAATAACATCGCTCTCAGTGTGTGTGTGTGTGTGTGTGTGTGTGTGTGTGCGAATGCCTGATGCAGGACAGATGCCTCAAAGACACTTTTGAAGAATCAAAGCCCGCCTCTGCAGAGAAGAAATTTCTGTGAATTCAAACAGTTCCTTCAACATGTGTCGCCAATCAAACGGCCCTTAGAACACCCTCTGTTTCCAATCCGGCTCTTTGACGGGCTACTTGAAAAGTAAAGGGGTCCTGAATGAAGGAGTCCCTGTAGTCTGGTGGGACGGGGGGGGGGGGAGCTTTGAATATGACAGGTCCCATTACCTTCACCCCACCAGGGAACGGGGCCAGGGTTGCCCACTAGCTTCTGTTTCCACGATAATACGGCTAATGGCAGCCTGATGTTGGTCTAAGTGTGTATCCCGGCGCTGTACAGTGGCCTTGATGGTATGTCACACACACACACACACACACACACACACACACTACACACCACCGCTTTTTTACAGGCCTAAATTACCCCGAAACAGCTATCATCTTCACAGCTCCAAGGCTGCAGCTTACGAGGAGAGAGAACCCCGAGTTTAATGAAACCGTTTTTCTGTAACCGAAATCGCCTCGTAACCCGCGCAGATAAACCCGGAGACTTTTTCATGTACTTCTTTTTACGGGTTTCGTGCCGACCTCGAACCCCATCTCAGCGTAAATGAACTGTTGAAGTAAAACATCAAGCCAAATTGGTGACTCCTGGTACATGTGCGGGCTTGTTATCGCGATCGCGTCTCCTCATTTGCGGGGAAGTCCTGCTTATACCGCCTTTAGGGGCGTAGCTGGTCCCGAGCAGTGTGTGTGTGTGACCCTCCGTGGGTGGCAGGGTGGGAAAGGGCCCTGGGCTAAATTGGCACAGGAAGGCCAGGCCTATCGGGGGACTACTATAGCCCATTTGGGACCTATTTGCCCCAAGGAGAGCTAATTTCACAGTGTGCATTGCATCCTAGGTTTGAATCTGGCCTGAGACCTTTGTCATCCTCCTCTCTACTGTAAACTATCTAATAAAGCAGAAATGCCATAAAAATAACATTCATTTATGGTTTTTTTTCCCTCTTTAAAGACTCTACCTTCATCCGACTTGCCTCAGTTTGATGCTACCTCCCATGACGTACACTATAAATTTATGGGGAGGAAAGGGAAAATGAAAAGAATAAACTATTTTACTAGGAATTTGTGTCATAAAGATTTATGTCCTAAAAAGGCCGGTACACTCTGTTTTACACATAAAAAGCGAGTGAGTTTAGGTGTGTTTACCCTCCACTACGTCCCAGGCTGCAATTAGCGGTCGACCAGGATGAGCCAAATACACACTTCCCTGGAGGATCATGGGTAATCTGGCAGTGGGAAGCGCTGGGATTCCAGCGGAAAGTCTCATTTCTGAGACAAAGAGGGAGGCGAGGTAAACACAAGGTGTCCTCTCTCAGCTCCTCATCTGTTTCCCTGATACATCTTTTCAGTAAGTCGGCCCATCTGTGACTCTCTCTCTGTCTTTAACGCACATGCACACACACACATGCACACACACTCCACTTTCCACGGTCCAGAGAGTGAAAGACATTAACCCTCCTCCCACCCCCGTCCTTTACCCACACATTACAGAGACCAGCCTCTTCTCAGATACACACGCACTCACCAGATGTTGCCTAAAGCTTTGGGGAAGAAGCCCCAGGTATGTGTGTGTGTGTGTGTGTGTGTGTGTGTGTATGTGTAAACCTCCCAGAATTTGCTGCTGTCGCATATCCGCCCAGATTTACGACCCACAGTTTTTTCCTACAACAGCGTCGGCTTCCTCCCTTGAATTCCCAGCGGGGGGGGCAGCAGGGGTCGAGGATCAGAGGGAGAAGCAGGTTGCTCAACCCAAAAAAAAAAAAAGGCCGGGTCGGGATGAAACGGGGATCGTCTCCCTCCCGAATCCCGGGACATTAGCGGCGGTTCACACGAAACCCATCTGCTTCTCATATCAACAAGGGGGTCCGCCGGGTCAAGAGGCCGCCCGCTAACGTAATGAAATCAAACCGGCCTCGGCGCCGTCCATCACTGGAAATCGGCGAAAGGTTTTTATTACGGAGTATTATGAGGGTGGTGGGGGGGGGGGGGGGGGGATGCAAAAGTGGGGGACATTAAAGACTCAGCGGAGCTCTTTCGCCGTGAGTAACGATCGGACGGAGCGGGGGGCCACGGACAGCTTTACTGTTCCCCCCCAGGCCTCGACGTGTTAAGGGTGCAAGCCGATACAGCGGGATACCCCCCCCCCCCCCCCCCCGCGCTAGGTTAACACACACACACACACACACCGCATTGTGTAGTGGAAATTTAGAGCCCAAAATCGTGTTTTGATGGCTTTATGTTATGTCTACAGATGAGTCGGCTGGATTTACGGCCGTGATGTCAGCTTTGCGATGATGATGATGATATCGGAGATGGGAATGCTCCTCTTTCTACCTTGCCACAATGGAGATATAATAAAATGGACATTTTAATGATTATATACACAATCAGCAGTAAAGCTCATTATGTGTGATCGTTACAGGCCAGATTTGCTATGTAATGTTGCGTGTAGCCAGGGTGAAAACTGAAGCGGAGGTGGGTGAGAGTGCTGACTGGACCAAACAGCGGATCATTTCTCCCCATTTGCTCTATTGCCACTCAATCAGAGGTAATATTGAGGGAAATGGGCTGTGGCTGTGGCTCGCTGGTTGATGTTGAGAGTCGACTTCCCTCATAGATAAACTCCCCCCCCCGAGGTATTACTCACGGCTAAAGCCTCTCACTTTTTGTTTTCAGAGACAGTCTGGGTAAATTTCCACTGTTTGGTCTCCTCTTCAGCTTCACCTTAATTTTACCCAGAAGTGATATATAGATCTTTATCCCCGATCCACACACTTTCTAACGTATTTCCTCTCGGGCCAGATGGATTCTTTCAAAAGCCTCTCCCTTTCCTCGGCTTGAGGAAAGACTCGCAGGGAGTCGTGTGAAGCGGGGCCAGAGCCAGCCCTCTGTAAAACCTGCCTTTCCCCCGGAGTTGAACTTCATAAATTTGACTATTGTCTTCATCGCCGGCGGAGTCGTTACAGGATGCTATTAGAAGTGGAGCCAGCTCCGGGCTAAAGCTCCCGGCCAGCCGTTTACAGTGACTTATCGTGGACGGAGATTAAAGAGATGGAGAGACAAGGGAGGATGTGTCTTCGTCTTCCTTTTCTCACTGCCGCTCCTACAAATGTGGCAGCCACATTTTGAGCTTGTGACAATGTACAGACGTAGAAAGTTCAATATGTGCAGCACTAACGCTTCACTATTCATCCATCTGTGAGAGGAACTATTTAGAAAATCCACATTTTGTTTTGTTTTCAGCTCACAAAAGGAATGACTAAGGCTGACTAAGAGACACAAGTTTTGTGTTACAATATGCTGATTCAGCTTCGGTTTTGCCACCTTTGAAAAAAGAATAGGCTGCAGTAGCCACTTTTATGATGATGAATACAGAAAAGTTAAACAAACTATGTTTCATTGCGAACTTTCATATCAGTGAAACCGCATCTTTAAAAGCGGTGGAGAAAACGTCCGCTTTAAATCTACAATACGGGAGCAGGAGGCAGTGAGATAGTCATTACTTGTCTTCAAATTATGCATCTCATCTCACTGGCGTGTTATCAAGCAGAAGAACCATTTGTGAATGTCAAAGCACCAGAGACAAGGGAATGTATTGTTAAAAGGCTGGAAACTACCCTCAATTTATTCATTGTAAAAGTTTATATTGTATGTACAGAGGGGGGCAGAGACAGTTCTTAATGATACACTGATGTAAAAGGGAAAATTGCACTGTGCTTACATATTAGTCATCTTTTACCACCGTAGTACCATATTGTGGATAATAAAACACAATGAGGGATGGTCATAAAAATACAATGAAACAATAACAATATAATTCTCATTTCTCCCAGGATAAAAAAAAAAAACACAAAAAAAAACAATAGCTTTATGGGAAGATTTGACGTGTCACAGAGGTGGCGCACAAACATTAATTACACAACACAAATAATAAACATGTGCATTATGAGATATTATCAAATTTGCATATGAGGAAACAAAAAAACAACAACAACCCTTGTTAGATACTGCAGGCACTTAAACCCCTCCCCCGGTTCAGTATGAGACACATTAAACGTGGAAACATCAAGCAGTGAAAACAGCTGCTGTGTCGGAGCTGTCGCGCACGCACACACACACACACACACACACACACACACGTTCGCCCACAGAAAACCGGACTCATTTGCAATTCTGCCCCAGCCAAACGAACTGGTGAAACGGACAGACAGATGAAAGACGAGAAGGGAAGGGAAGAGAGGAGAGAGAGAGAGAGAGCAGAGAGACAAACTCGGAAGGGAATAGTCGCGATTACTCCATTGACTGAATCATCTGCAGGGTCAGGCCTCCCATCTTCTCTCCCTCCCACTCCTCTTCTCTTCTCCCACTCGACGCAGCCAAGTGGTTCATATGGCTGCCAAGACATATTCAAAGACATATTGGAGCATCCAGTTACTGGCACTGTTCGCAGACGCTAAAACACATGTCCACCTACACACACACACACACACATACACACACACACAGACACACACTGGAATATCAGACGTAGATGAACGAATATATTTTCACCCCTACGTATGCATGTAGGAAGCACATACACACATGCATATGCACACTCACCCGTTTGTTTTACTATACTTGTGAGGACTTTCCATTAACTACATTCGTTCCCTAACCCCTAACTCTCACCCACTACATGCCTAACCAGGGTCAGAGAGTCAGGACAAAAATTCCCTTGAAAGTTCCTAATATGTCTGTGAAATTAAAATTGAGGGGGCCGATAATTAGGATAATGCGTGAATGTGACTGCTGAGCCACATGGGCCACCGTAGGTGATTCATGCGAGCCTATGATCAGGCGATTTTTTTTTTCCAGGCAAGAAAAAAAAACGAAGCGGCTTTTGATCAGAAACCGATCGAGTACGCAGCCCGGAGCAGTGGAAAAATGTGGCAACACGCAGCCAGCGGTAGAAGAAAAAGGCCGATCCCACACAAACCGCTGCGTCAACATGAAATACAGTGACCAATATGGCAAAAATCTCAACAATCAAGAGGGCAGAAGACGGACTGGTTGGGGACAGAAAGGGGGAAACTGACCCCGTCCTCCTTTGGCGAGGCCTGCCTCCATTTCCCAGCAGTGGGAAAGACGCGTGGGACGTGTGGTGCGTTATGATTTTAAATAAAAACGAAACTCAGTGGTGCAGATTGAGTGTTCCTTTGCCAGTATGCAATGAAAATGTATTACTTCATAGTTCAAAATTACTAATAAAATTTCCAAAATGTCTCTAAAAACTTTGAAGATCTAAAACACTGGTTCTCACAAGGATAGGAGTCCAAGGACACACCCACACAGAGCCACACACACACAAAAATACACCACTAATTATTGATTGAAAGAGGGGGGAAAAAAGCTCCCGAGCGGTTTCCCATCAATAGGCATAATCACGGAATAAAAACAAAATCAGCCCTATTGTATCGGGGTCTGCGGACAGGCGGTCCCACACTGGGGCCACCCACCACACACACACACACACACACACACACACACATGGCCTGTGCGGTTTTTTCCCATGTAACCGCGCTGATGAAATATTCAGCGCGGAACAGCCCGGCTTCGGTTACAGCCGAGTCATTCTAGAGGGCGAGGGGACGCGGCGGCAAAAGGCTGCTCTTCCTCCAGTACACACACACACACACACACAAAGGCATACATCCATTTTTCATGAGGTACATTAATTAATAACCCAGACCTGACCCCATTTATACATGTGAAATTCCCTGGGTGGGCGGGACAGGTTAGGAATGAAAGGAGATCTAAAGGTTTTTTTTTTTGTTTTTTGTTTTGCCTCTATAGGGAGCGAGAGCATGAGGGAGGGAGGGAGAAAGGAGGCGACAAAATGGGAAAAAAAAAAAAAAAAGAGATAAAGCAGCCGGCAGAGAGGAAGAGAGAATTTTGGATTATCACGGTGAATGCTGCATGAGAGAAGGAGGGAGGGAGGGAGGGGAGGGGTGGAAAGAGGATACAGACGATGGGAATATGAGCAAGTGGTGCGTCTGAAGCCAGAAGCGGGGCATATTTCTCTGTGGTCAGCCGTGAGCTGAGGAGGAGGAGGAGGAGGAGGAGGAGGAGGAGGGGGGAGGGTGTGATGCCCAAACCGAGCTCTCACTCCACAGTTCAGACAAGCTGCTTAACCCTCCACTCTGTGTCAGTACATGCTGATTCCAGCCAAACACACACACACACACACACACACACACATACACACACACACACACACACATAAGAGACATCCGAACGCTTGACAAACTCCACACGAGCTGCAAAAACCCCCCCCCCATAAAAATAAAACCACGTTCACACTAGCACATTGCCTGAGATCCCCCCCCCGCTAGTGCGAAAACCAGTCCGGGCCTCGGGGTTACGATGTTTAGGTCAGAATACTGTCGAGATGCGGCGATGGACCTGAAAGCCAATCGCCCGCTGCACCGTGTGTGTGTCAGACGGATGGATGGAAGCTGCAGTTTATGAGTCGTGGAGAGGGTGGGAGGAGGGAGGAGGGGGTTCATGTCTAAAAAAAAACGCAGAACAACCAACGGACCAGAAGGCACTTATACGGAAAGTTACATGATCACAATGCGAGACAGTCACACGTCTCATTTCTTTTGGATAAAACAACCGAACAGGATCACGATTCATAACATTAAAAAAAAAAAAAAATCGTTGTTTTAAAAAATATCGACATTTCGCATCAACAGTCCCATAAAAATCTTTGTATCTCGACTCCGTTTCCCGTCTGTTTTTGTCCCGTCCGTCATCGCTCCTCCAGATCGGCCGCTTTCCGCTCTCTCTTCCTCCGGTCCCTCCCGCCGCTTCAGGAGTAGAACGGCCTCCCTTTCTCCGAGCCGTGGAGCCTGCCGAGCCGGGCCAGCTGCGAGGGGGACGGGGGCACGTCCTGCCGGTACGGCCCCTTGGACGGAAGCGGCGGGGCCTGTCCCGGCGCGGGGCCCGGGGCCTGAGCGCGGTCCCTGTGGGGCTCGTAGGCGTCCTCCTGCGTGGGAGGCAGCCTGGCCTTGCTGGCCTCCTGCTCCCGCCGCCGCTGCTCCTGCCTCAGCAGCTCCTGGGTCTCCAGCAGGACCCGGGCGTTGAAGCCCGTCGCTCCCAGGTAGCCGTTGCGCGAGCCCTGGTAGCTGGAGTAGCGCGGGTTCTCCTTGGCCGTCTGGAAGCCCTCTCCCGGCGGGTACGCCTTGTCCCACGAGTCCTGGGACACCGTGCTGGGGTTCTTGCGAGGCTGCCTGAACACAAAGAGACAGGGAGAAGAGGTCAATCGCGCTGACAGAGACACGAAAAAAAGAAGAGGATACCATTTAGCTCAGAAATGATAGCTGCTTTTTTTTTTTTTCCTCCCGCAGCGGCTCTCGGGTCAGCGCGACTGAAGGGAAATTCAAAAGACAACGAGAATGTGACCGTTTTGACATTTGGTGAGATTTAAAGGGGAAGCGGTGATACGAGCGAAGGGGGATACCTTATAGCCCGCCGCGTGATTACACCGAATCCGGCGACATAAAGGCCGCGACGTGAAAGAGACGGGGAAACAAAAAAAAAAACGGAGGGAGCCCGGAACGCCCACGGCTCTATTAGTTCCGCGCGGTAAACAAACACAACTGTTAAAAAACCTCCCCGGCGGCTTTCATCCATTTAACTCTCTTTTTCGGAAAAGACGGGCAGACGGGGCGCACTTAACAGCGCAGACACGGTAATGGCAGGCCTCGCGGGCGCTATCCGCCTTCCGCCCGTCTTCCGTCCGCCTGTCAGCCCCCCCACCCCCACCCCCCCCCCCGAAATCGGGCCCGGAGAGCCATCATCGGGAACCGCCGGGTCTTCGGCTAACGTGTTAAGTCTGCTCCTCCATTATTAGGATCCATTAAGGCCGCGCGTGCGATTGGAAGACCCGCCCGCGACAGTGTGTCTTTTACGTCAGGGTGCAAAGAGAAATCCCATTCACACCTCGCCGACCCGCCGCCGCGCTTGAAAGGCTTTTGAGTTCCCGAGCGAGGAGTGGGGGGTGGGGCGGGGGGGGGGCCCGGCATGCTTTTAGGGCCAAAACACGCTCCTTATCTCGCCGACTGTCATTCCAGAGAGGCTGACAGGAACAAAAAGGACAGAACAGGCGAGTCATTGTTCAAAGCGCTTGTATCTCTGACAAACTATTTTCCTCCGTCTCAAATTGAGGCCTTAAAAACGTGGTGAATTTCTCTCTTTTCTTTTTCTATGTATTGTACTGTCGCTTTAGAGGGGGGAAAAAATGCAATTAGATGTTACTTTTGCCCGAGCCAAATGTCAAAAACATTAACTCTCTACGGGATTTCCCCATTTAAATTCGTGCATCTGCATTAATGAACAAAATGTAAATCGCTGTTTTTTCTCCTCTTCTACCCGAGCCATTTCCTCTCTCTCTCTCTCTCTCTCCCTCCTTTCCTCGTCAACCCAGTATTTTTCTAACACTATCTCTATTCAGAATTTCTGGGAGTCTCAACGCAGTGTGTCTGCTCCATTTCTAATGAGAATCCCACATCTCCAGCATTACTAATGGAAGCCCTTGTGGTGGGGGGGGGAAGAGTTGGAACACATGGTACTGTTGTGTGAGTGTGTGAGTGTGTGTGTGTGTGTGTGTGTGTGTGTGTTCGTGAGGCTACACTCACGCATGCACGGACAAAACGTGTGTACACGTGCGATGCAAAACGTGTTTTTTTTTCCGTTCCTACACGCGTGCCTGTTTGTTCCTCTATGTTGTGTGTGTGTGTGTGTGTGTTTGCATGTACAGTACATGTGTGTGTGTGTGTGTGTGTGTGAGGGGTAATTGGGCGGCGGGGCAGATGTAGGGACAGACTGCAGAGAGAGCCCCGCCACATGCTCCAGGTCTGGGCTTCGCTGTCTGGGAGAGCCGCCATGCATTTACACCCTGGAACTTGGCCGTCCCAACGCCGCTCACGTGGGAGGGGCGCGCTTGTTTAGAAACCGGAGACGTCCCGATTTCGCGAAAAAAGGCAACGATCCGCGTTTCCAGAATGCCCTTTTAGCTCATAAAACAGATAAGAGGAGAGGGGAGATTTAGTTGGGTATACGGCGACGATGAGAAGAGAGCAGAGATGGCGTTGTTCCACAGGAATGTAATCGTGATTGATGCGTCGGGGAGGGGTGGGGAGTGGGGAGGGAGGGGGTTCTCTTATCACCTCTACTCCTGCGCCAGAATATGTCACAAAGTAGATTAGTTGCATTTACGGGGGAGGGGAAGGGGGGGGATGGGAAAATACATCATGCCAGAGAGCCGGGGTAAATTTAGAATGACAGAACATAACAAACAAAGCCAGGAAGTTGGCTCGGGAGGAGAAATTTGTGGCCGCGGCGTGTTTCGGTAAAACAGCTGGGAAGAATCAAGAGTTTATGAAAAAGAGAGGAGAGAGCACACACACACACATGTACTCAACACAAATGAAACGACAAAAAACAACAAATGCATGCACCAGGCTATGGAACGCTCATTTCTATATTGTATAAATAAATTGTGTAAAAAAAGTTGGAATAATGTTTTCTTTGTTCGCGTGGAACTGGCTTGTTTTTTGGGTGAGGAACGCATGAGAGTCTGGGAGAGCTACTGCCAGTCCACTCAGGCCGCTGTTAAGAACTTTATCCTGACTGCATTTGTGTGTGTGTGTGTATGTGTGTGTGTAAATACTTGTGTGTGTGTCTCTCTTACAGGCTAATCAGTGCTCCCTCCCCTCTCAAACCTCTCTGCCCTCCACAGCCCTGTCACTGCTAATCCCGCTCCGACAACAAGCCTTCATTAGCGCTCCTCCGATCCTCGCGTCCCAGACATGCGAGCTAAGCCCGGGCCGTCATCAGATAACCGGCTACCATGGCTTCTTCTGGGGGGGGGGGGGGGGGAATGTCCCTTTTCGGTTGTATGGTCGACCGCTCCCCGGCTTCCCGTTTTGGAAGGGAAGGACGGGGTTGGAAAAAAGAGGCGGTTGGGGTTATTAATCTGGGGACGTAAGACTTTTTAGTTCTTTAATGAGGAGCCGCGTCCAAACCCGAGCTTTAACAGGGGTCAAAGGTCAAGCCGGAGCTCATGCGACCCCTTGCTAAAAGATCGCTATGAGATTATGGGAGGAATGCATATCAAAGGCCGAGCCTCGCCTGGCTCTTTTTTGGCCGGACGGATGAACTTTCCCAAGAGAAGCGAATAAATGAGAAAGCAAGGGGGAGGGGGAGTGGAGTGGGAAGCAACTGTCACATCACATAAGATGCCAGCAGACAACACCTATGAAGGGAATGTATAGATCGGTCTGGGTTATACGGTGCGTATTGATTATGCGTCCATGCGGACCGCAAATCCATAGCCATGGACAGGAACATGCTTTAATCGACCCGGCTGCAACTGTTCAGAGACGAGCGGGAGCAAGAGAAGAAACGAGTGTGAACGTTTTGTGCGGGGGGAGAGATTGAAATCGCAGGAGAGGAGGGTTTCTCCGGGCCAACGAAATCAGGAGACACACACACACACACACACACACACACGCACACACACAAGCTAAGTGTTCTGTCATTGTTTAACCTGGCAGCGTAGCAACACCGCCCTTCCTAACAAACACAATATGATCCTGCAACAACTTAAATAAATCAGACTTCACTCTCAACATCCAACATATTAAAACATTTCACAAACTCACGCTGGCTCGTTTCCAGCGTGGAAATATTTAACGGGGAGAGGAAATAAAGTTTATTATTAGTAACTTTGATTCCCTGCGTCAAGTCAGTCAAAGCATAGTATTAGTGCCTTTAGTGAAGATTGACTTTCTGTTTAAGTATGTAAAGCTTAAAGTGCGGAAGCCTTCCACCGGCAGTGGTCGGCTCCCTGATTTGCATCGACTAAAGAGCGATTAGCGAGGTTCAGAGAGGCTCGGTAAAGACACTTCACAGCGAGACGGCAGGAAATGCAAATACTGATACCGAACCCCGCCGCCCCTCAGGCCTCTAGATGGAAGATACGGTAAGCTTTATTGGCATCTCTCTGACAAATATGCAAAAACAATGGAAGCAGGAAGATGAGGAGGATGAAGAGCAGCAGCAGTCGCCGCTCTGAACTCGGGCGGGAGATCGCCAAGAGAAATTTCCTTTTATAAACACGGTGCTGGCGCTGTTATTCATTATTAGGGACTCTGAGGGAGGTACTGGGGCGGGGGAGACAAAGTCACCACTTCCTCAGGGTCAACATTGACTTAATGAAGTCGAATATCAGTTTAAATAATTCCGAGCGATCGCATTAAATGATTGGATTCAAAGAGGTTTTTTTTTTTTTTTTTTTTTTTGCCAAGAATCATTTTAAATGTCTGGAGATCAGTTAAAAGTGGCTTTGTGGTGATTGGCTTTGAGGGGAGCCAAAGAGATACGCAGAAGAAAGCGTAACAAAAAGAAAAGAAAAGAAGAAAAAAAAGACGGTAAAAGGCACAAAGCGGGAGAAAAAAAAAAAGATGGAAATCGGAAAAAGTCAAATGAAGAGGTTGAGAAAGGGCAGGGAGAACGTGATAAGTCACGGCGAGAGAGGGGAGGGAGGGAGAGAGAGACAGACAGAATAAAGAAAGGAAAGAGGGAAGGAGGGCGAGTTGTGTGTCTCACCGCGGCAGTGAGCTGTACTGTCTCTGTGCCTGCTGGAAGCCCTCTCTGTCCTCCTGCTGCTGTTTCTGGGCCTGAGTCTCCACCGTTACCGAATGGCGTCCGCTCGGCGTCTCCGTCCCGTTGTTGGCCTGTAACACACACACACACACACACACACACACTGTCAAGATACACACCAATACACCCACACTACCACAGAGAAGACATATACCCAAGACGGAAAATTTGATTACAAGATACACCTCTTTATTTCCGATTAGAGACGTAGGTTACCTGTGAACCCAAGCATGCGTGCACAACAGAGAAAACACACACACACACATAGACTCCCTGAGCGCAGCAGGTGGCACAACAGTGTGACGCCTCCTGTGAGTGTGGGCTATCCTGAGGGAGGAGGTAGTTAGTGGGTGTGATTCCATTATAATAATGGACCTAACAATGCACCTGCACCAAGTGGATGAAGAGTCATTTTTCTCGTTAAAGCGGTAATCCACAAGTTGCCTGTTTCTGCACTGCACTTCCCAGAGATCAGCTGTCAATCAAACAGTGTGTCCAGTGCTGTGACTTTGTCTTTTTCCTTGGATTTTCTGTCGATGCAGTTTGAGTTTCTCTTTTCTCTGTCTGTTCAGCCATGGTGGCTATCACTGCCCATGCTAACTACCCAGTTCTTCTTCTATTCCTCCTAAACAAACTGCTGTTGCTGCTGCATGAAACTTAAAACCTGACACTGGGTGTTCATAACAGCAAATGTACAAGCTTCCATGAGAATAGCAAAAAAAAAGTCATTTATTAACATGAAAATGTCACAGATTACGTCTTTAACTCAGCGTCCTTGGACCCAAGTAAGCACCGCTAGCATGCTGCAGAACACCAACAATCACCATTACCAATCTCCATTCAGTCAGTGGCTTTGTGTGCGACCTTGACTACACGTGTGCGCCTGTGTGTGTGCGTGTGTGTGTGTTTGTTGCCTGCGATCGTCAGAGGGGTTGACATGGAGACATCATCTCCCTCAGCACCAGTGTGCTGCTAACGAGCTGGCTGATTAAAGAACATGACAAGCCAATTAGACAGAGGAGAGCTGAGGAGGTGTCGCAAGAGTGGCCGGGCCGAGTGTCAGTTTTCATAAGCATCGGATGGGGACGTGGCAGGCAGGTGGGGGGGGGGGGGTGGATGGTTTGTGTGTGTGTGTGTGTGTGTGTGTGTGTGTGTGTGTGTGTGTGTGTGTGTGAAAAACCCCAAAATTAACCAGTCTTTTTCACCGTTTTCGCCAGCCAGCTACATTTTTAGAACAGAACAAGATCTCCAAACAATCTGCTAAAGTGGTTGGTAGTGTGGAGACAGATTGTCCAGAATGTGGCTGGTTTGGCTAATGTTACTCTGTGTGTGTGTGTGTGTGTGTGTGTTCAAGGTGTATGTGTGGGTGGGGGGGGTGGGGGGCGCGATGGTGGGCGTAAAGGCTGTCAGTAAAAATGTCAACTCGGGAACATCTTGTGTTCTCGAAGCGGCTGCTTTCCCTCTCTCGCTCTCGGACAGCTGTAATAACACCGCAATTACATTTCGCTCAGCGTCCGCGCCAAGTCCCTCTCCCCCGAACCCTCCGAGCACCGAAAAAAAAACATAATACTATTACACGTGTGTCAAATGAATTGGGCTCATATGTTTCGGGTTTCGCCGCAGCAACGCACGTCTCTCCGGTTCAGCAAGCGTCGAGCGCATAAACCAATAATCAGATGAAATGGCGAGAGGAGGGGGGTTAGGGGGGGAAATTATTTTATTGGGGCGGTGAGAAAATAATTAGTCACGCACACCGAAACCTTCTTTTAACGCGATTCCGAACGGAAGCGGCGAGGAATCCGGAGGTTCGGTTTAAGACTGACGGGCCGGAGTCGGATGACGCCATGCCAAGAGAACATGCATGAGAAATAGCCAGGAGAGAAAATCAGTCAGCGTAATGGCATTATCTGGGGAAGGAGAATCAGATTATTCCATGTTAGGGCTGGAATACAATGCCATATAAAACATGACATTTGTTGAAATCGAATCAAAGCGACGTCCGTGTTCGTTTTTATCCAATAATGTGAAAAATGATGTCAATACGGCACGCTTTTATCTCTGCCTCGTTTCCTCGGTCGTGTCACAGACAAAAGCGGAGGGAGAGAGAAAAAAAAAAAAAAAAAGGATTCTCCACCTGTTTAAACATAAGAACATTCGCAGACGCTGAGCCGGGCGGGGGGGGGGGGGGGATAATTATGAAAATTATTTGCAGCTATCAAAAAAAAAAGCGGGACCCAGGAAAAAAGCAGCTGGGAAGGAGTTGAGCTTTAGACCTTGAAAACATTCGAGCCGAGGCCTAATATTTCTCGGTTCGGAGCCGCTCCCGCCCCGGGTCGCAGCCCTTCTAGATATCAAAGCGGTTTCGCTGCGATGGGTCAGTCCGAACATATGGCTTTACTCCCCTACGCTCCTTACGACGCTGTGTCTTTTACCCCCACCGCGCGGGGAATAGCTTCAAGAGCGCGAGGCCGCACTGTACACAAACAGACATGTGGAAGACATTTAACCTGCTAATGGGCATAACGATGCTGGGAGAACGAGAAGAATGGGAGGGAAACGCCACATCCTGACGAAAGCCCAGTTGGATAATGATTCACTCTTGAAAGTCCTCGCGCCGGCCCAATTCCGCCAATTTATTAACAGCAGGCTCGGTCCATTTTGCGGTTAACTGGGGGGGGGCTCCGGGCGGAGGCTCCGTCTCAGAGTGTGGTCCACCACTTCCTGGTTCCAGGAAACCAATTAACAGGAAGTTGGTTTGGTTATCTCCATATCACTTAAGACTTAAGTACTCTAGGGCACAAAAGCCAGAGCTAAATTCCTCTGTCTTCCTCTAACAGTATCAGTGAGCCTATCAGTGTTGTAAATGTGTGAGGGGAACAGTGCTGAAAAATGCTCCTGTGAACAAATAAACCGGAGAAAAGACTAATACACTCGGCTGCCTTTGTTCTCCTCTCCTCCCTCTGTTCTCTCTATCTTATCTGCGAACGGCAACGCAACTCGGTGTCTACGTAAGCAGCGTGTGATAAACATCCCGGATGTGTAGGCATGTGCGCATCTGTGTACATGCTTGCGTGTGTGTGTGTGTGTTATCTAGCACACTCCATGTGTTGTGTGAGTGGCTGCAGCTGGAGGCCCATACACTGTTATGATACACAGTTACAGAGCTATACTGTCTTGCCTGGTAAGTCAAGAGACTGCTGTTTAAAGTTAAGGTTACGCTTCACATGATCGCATAGGAAAAGTGTGAGCTGCACGCAATCGAATGCACACACACACACAGACATGCGAGCAACATATGCACACACATACAACGCTTGGATACACATGCATCCTGATAGGTGCAGATAGAGCGATAATAAAATAAGAGGAATTCCCATAAATGAGGGCTTTACAAGCTGCCGTTGGCGCGTTTGATCCGAGACACCAGCATGGCGCTCGCACTCTTCTGTGTGGTCAGGCTCGTTGGCCCTCCAAACCGACAGCGCAAACTGACTTTATTGCTGCAGACAGGAGAGTGAGAGAAAAGGCAACTCTCTGGAAAATACATAGCGCTTTATGATGAACATCTGGAAATCCCCTCTCTCGCGGAGAGCAGCGGGGAGGGAGGGAGAGAGAGAAAACATGCCGGCTCTAATTGTGCGAGTTGGCTGGGGGCGGCGTGATAGACAGCCGGGGCCTTGTGTTCTGATCGTTATTCCATTAGGGAGGAGCCGGGGGTTCCAGGGCTGACCTCAACATTGTCATTACAGGCATTCGCAGCGGACACACCTCAGCTCGTAACACCCGAGACACCGACCCGCAGGGATCAAACCCACGGGGGAGGGAGCTCATCTGGACACTGTACTTGCTGCAGGTTTCTCTGAGTCACGCCTCATGCAGCAGCACAGCACTGGCCTCACTGTTTACTGATAAGTGATCTATGGGAAGTGCAGTGCAGAAACACCATAATCCCTTTTCTAATTGTCTGTGCTGTTCTTGTTGTTGTCCTTTGCTGGTATTTATTGCATGAATACTTGTGAAGATACGAACGTATGGACGCACGCTCAAGCAAACCTGATGACTGCTGACACTGAATATTTCTCAAAATGAAGTACACAGTATAAATAGGACAACCCATTTCAAGTATGGAGGAGCTGGTGACTTCCATTATGGGCTGTAGATCTGTGCGGAAGCCATTACTACCCAACCTTGAGTGCTCAGGGACGACCTGCATCAAAGCGCGGTCCCGCAGCCCTCGATGTGGTACGTATTTAACTGCATACTGTCTAGTTAGATTCACTGAATGTTTTGAAAGTGGAGGTCACGGAGGTCTCGCTTAGGCCCCATGCTGGCTTGGCCGAACAGAACGGGCATTATGCTCGTTCACATGCTACACCTCACAGAACTCTTTAGAGATGGTTACAGCACTTAAGGTAGACTGCGTGAGAAATCGGCTGCAATGCTTGATTAAAACATCAACGCTAAAACGTCAGGCTTTGGTGTCAGTCCCCCGGAATCAAAGAGGGCTTCTCTCTCGAGCTGCCTTTTAAGTCAGTGTGTGCCTGGTGTGTGTGTGTGTGTGTTTACTGACATGTTTCTCCTGCATATAATTGATGCCGTGAGCCACAAGGTAACGTTCGTGCAATACAGAAGGTCGGGCAGTGGAACTTGCTTGAATCCTACTTACACTATTTGGTAAACAGTGTTTATAGCCGATGTTTATCTTAATACTACACTTACAGTTTTCTGCACTCCCCTAAAAAGAGTGTTTTTTAGAGATTTTGTGCGGTGTTGGCCATAAGCCACTCATTATGCCTCGTTCAATAGTACTTTACCCATAGTCAGCTAGCATGTGAGACCCATGTGAAAGGAAGTAGGCAGTGCTCTTGCTTTGTGGTGGTGAAACCTATTTCACAATAAAAGTCCCATTAAAAATCAGCAGCGTCCGAGTTGATTTGGGGGTTTTTGTTGCTTGGGACAGTTAAGTCTAATTCTCTCTCCACCAACACGCTGTATAACCCGCCGATGAATGCAACAAGTTCACGTCCCTTCTTTGGAGGCTGTCGAAAGGCATTCTGGGAAATGTAGGAAATCACAAACTGAAGCAGAAGTAGACAAAGCACTTTGAGGGAAAGTGGGCATGCCAAAAAAGTAAATTACAACACTTGCTTTGAACATCACGGATTGATGATAACAGTGAAGGGGAACTGAGGGTGGAATTTTTCCTTTAACATTTTAGTCTGTAGACAGCAGCGACAGTCAAATATATTATAGCCAGATTCCTAGTGTCATGACTAAGATGCCAGAAAAATATGAAATAGATGTTTCCGTTTCACTAATAAAATATGACGTTTGAATGGAAAACTACATGCGGAGAATGAGTGTTTGCCCAATGGGTGTATATTTACCACTCAGCCCTGCCTCTCCCTGTGCATCTCCAAAGCCCTGATTCATTTGGATTACTTTGCTTGATTTTACAGTCCATTTAGACCTTCAAAAATAATGTTTTCTTTTCACCAGCATCTCCAGTGGCCATATGTGTCACATTTCACTTTTCCCCTCCTCCTCTCCTTTTCACATTACCTCATGTCTAGATGATTGCCCTGTTTGTCTTGAATAGAGCCATATCCATTTTGCTTTTAGATGACACTATGACAGGATTTCACTTGAGTTCCTCTAATCAGTGTCAACACATAACATGGGCACTCGTGTATCTCCCCTAACAAGCTCTGCCACTGTGAATCCTTGTTCACAAGACTAAAATAACATGAAAGAAGACTAATAAAATAGACTTCAATACTCCAGGGACGGCCCTATATCTTATTACCAGTGGAATAGCGGGGGTACGCTCAACAATGTCAACAATCACAAGCAATTAGGAGCTCAGAGGCTCAGAGAGACAGAGAGCCTGAGACTGTTCTGTGCTGAACAAACAGTTAACATCTCCTTTCTTCAGAGAGAGAGAGAGAGAGAGAGAGAGAGAGAGAGACAAAGATGTTGAGACAACATTAGAGAAAGCTGGTGGCTTTCAACGATTTTCAACCATCAGCAAGGCTAACAATGAAGCCAATCCAGGGCAAATAGAGTCAGCCATGCAGCCTTCCGCTGTATAGGAATGTGGTGTGGAAGTATGGTGTCATGGCTGATCCCAGGCAAACCCTCCAGGCAAGGTTATGTCTAACCCACGCTCATTTAGACAGTGAGGAAAAACAACCAAAGATGCCTCCCACGTCAGACCTCCATTCCAAACCAATCTAATTGTCAAACTGGACTCTGGACACTGATAATTCTCCAGTGGGAGAATATATGGAACTGCGAGGGGGGGAAAAACATGGATGCCAAATATTTCAACTTCAAGGGCTGACATTCTGACCCCACGATTTAGGAAATAGTTATACTCAGTGCCGTAATTAGCCACTAATATTTTCACATCCCTCCCTCCTCCACACCCAGGTCAGAAAGTCACAGGACAAAAAAAAGCCATGTCTGTCTCAAGCCATTACATCGCAAAGACACACAATTATTTGACCTTTGACCTGTTCCTGGCCAGCTAGATGTATGTGTTTGGCTGCATTAGTGTTCCCAGCATTCCTAGAAGAAGATAAACGGATGACTGACCTTAAACAAAGTATGAACCAATGAGTTATATGAATTACAACAAAACCAGTAGAGATAGCTATTACATAAATAGGCATATGATATGGTATATGGAAACATTTTCCTCAGAAAGGCAGCGTGGTACAGACAAGCTACTTTACTTACATTCTAGGCACAGCTAAACTTTTCATGCACAGCGTGGGGGAAATATGAGATAAATCACGTTTGAATAAATTAACAAAGGAATTAACTTGATTACATTTTTGCAATTATGAGGAGTAAATCCCATTGCTGTTACAGATCAATCATGGAGGAGGAGAAAACGGTTAAAAAAAAAAAAACTGTACTCAATTTTTAATTTTGAAAATCCCTTTAATCAAGTCTAATGGAAATTAAAATGAAGAGTGCGGTGCAGTGTCTTCAATTTCTCTCCCCCTATTTGCCTCCAAATCCTGAATAGTCACTTGTCATCAAATGGGCCCCCTTCTTTTCATCTGCTCTCCTCCTCCCGGCCACAGTGGCTCATCTTTCCAGAAGGCAGAAATGGCACAGACAAAGATGAGTAATTAGCAATTAGTTCCAGGTCAAAGGTCGAAGCCGAAAAATTAGAAATAAGCCGGAGAAATTTGGCAGAAGTTTCAGTGACATGAGTCTTGACAGTTTGGCAGGCATTCAGAGTTTAGTATCAGAAAGAATGATAATGTCAGAGGAAGGAGACGCTTCATGCAAGAAGCTGAGGCCAGTAAATTACTTCTTACTCATTTCAGAAGTAATATTATTACTTTACTTCTCAGTCCCTGGGAGTGGTTTATTACAGTAGCCTACTTATTCTAATGCTTTTGTGTTACGCCGCCAAAATTGCAAATTGCATCCTCTCTTACCTTCAAAGACTGGGAAAACTAAATTACCTCTCCTGGGAATGATCAGAGGAAACAAATAGCGTTCATGCATAGTGTTTTTGTCATGCTTTGGCTCAGACAAATCAGCCAGAGAAAACAAACTTTACTGTCATGTTTTCATCTAGGCTAGATCAAATAAACTGGGGAGTGGGGATAATCATGGTTTTTGGATAATTCAACTTCAATCTGATGCGTAGAGCGGGTAAATAACAACAATAACGATAACAATAGTTAGTGTTATTTTTGGATTGGTAACTGTAATATTATTAGTGATTTGTTACAGTGCTGGAAAAAGCATTAATATTATGGTAACATGTAACAGAGTAGTGTGTTACTTCCCAACTCTGGTTGAGGTTAGCCTGGGTCACATCCAAACAGACAGGCAGAGAAGTAAATGTGGGAGCGGGTTCAGCAGGATTAGGAAAGGAGCTGAGGTAAGTGGAGGGAATCCATTTAGCGGCTGGTGGCTTTGGAGATGATTTGAGTGTCCAGGGGTGTATTGGAGGAGGGTGTGTGTGTGTGTGTGTGGATTTATTCTCGGAGCTCTGAAGGCAGGGTATTTTGGGGGTTTTGTGTTTAGGGGTCCGTGCAGCTCAGCGCTGCTCCAGCGGAGCGCGGCGCCTATCGGACACTCACCCAGGGCTGGTCGAAGCTGTAGGTGTGCCGGCGGTCCTCGGGGTCCTCCTCCTGTTTGGCCTGCTGGAACTCGTGCCTCAGCCTCTGTATCCGGTCATGGTTACTGGGAGCCATTTGACTGCTGGGAGATAAAGAGAGGGAGAGAGAGAGAGATAACGTGAGTTATTAAGCGTTATTTTCCAGCTAGACGGTGTTCAAAAAGAAGACCTGTTCCATTACTTGAGCTAGATGGTGTTCAAAAAGAAGACCTGTTAAATTACATTAACTTTAGTCCCGCCCACAAAGGCTCTGATTGGCTCGATTGTTTCTCCGAGCGAGAACAACAACAACAACAACACCAGACTCTCTAAATTGCTTTGCAAAATCCGAAAAGCGATTCAGGAGTCTGGAACCAGGCTAATTACAGATGCTTCTTCATATGGAAATAATTCACTCGCCCACCCTAACACCCCTTTCAAATTGCGTCCACGATCTTCCGGATCCGTTGATCTGTCGGTCGTGATTTCCCCTCTGCGGAACTGATTGACATGCCTGCGCGCTTTCCCCTCCCCGCCCTCCCCGCCCTCCCCACCCCCAGCCGCTCCTCCCGAACATCCCTATAACAGAAAGTGTCCCTCGTGCACCATTGTGAGTGATGCATGTCCCTCTTAGACTGGAGGAGAATATCGGCCCATTATGGTATGCAGTCATTAAACACTGCACTGTGGAAAACCCTCATTTACATCCCCTTCATTAAAGGGCTTTGAGGGGCCTGTCAATAGGAATCAATAGCCTTCCCTCAGCTTAATCAAGCTCCCCTTTTATCACCAGCAACAGAGGCAGCACATGACAAAACGTATAATTATGATGAGACGACCGGCTTGATAATAGGCCCGCGCTTATGCATACCGCAGGGAAGAGGAG
This sequence comes from Centroberyx affinis, assembly GCF_046629955.1. NCBI lineage: Eukaryota > Metazoa > Chordata > Actinopteri > Beryciformes > Berycidae > Centroberyx > Centroberyx affinis. The sequence continues at coordinate 46,046 of NW_027282785.1, forward strand.
AGACGAAAGGTTAGGCGGGTGAGGGAATTCGCGGTGGGAAGGTGGAGGGGTAGGGAGTGGGATGGATGGGAGGAGGGAGGGAGGGATAGATAAAGAAGAGGGGGGGGGGGGGTATTCTTGGGTGAACAAGGGAAAGGTTAAGCAAGTGCATGTGAAAAAGAAAGCAAAGAAAGTCAGGAGGAAATAACAGAAGACAACACCGGGCAAGACGGAGGGGGAAAGGTACGGGCGGACAAAAGAGGGGAGTGAAAAAAAAAGAAAAAGAAAGAAAGCAGAAAACGTTTTCAAAATGGACGCTACCTGTCACCCTGTCATTGTGTGTGTCCTCCTGAGTGGCACTTACAGGTGGCACGTCAGCGGTGGAAGTGATTGCTTATTTAGGCCCAGAGGATTCTGGGCGCAATTACGCCGATAATTGCAGATTAGAGTGAGCACATCCTTCTGATGATAATGGGCACTAGGACACGCTGCCAATCAAGCTTCATTAAAAGCACACTAAATAGCACCTCATAAAGGATGCACAGGGCTCGGTGCATGCCCCTGAACAGCACTTGGTGAGACGCGGTCGTCCTGTTATTTGTACGGCCTGATCAAAATCAATTGTATTAGTTATACCCCATTTGATTCCTATAGCGTTATGTGTATGGGAGCGCAGGGAGCATACATTAGGCCTTTTATGTGGATGTGGGCAATTAAGTGGTTCATTGGCGTGTGAGGTGGCTTATGCTTTTAGGCATGGTGTGTGATGGTGCAATCCTGCTATTACTGCTCATTGCAAAATCAATGGTCCATTTCTGTTCTCATGAGGTGGCTTGAATGGCAAACGCAATGTTAAAGAAATTAAATTACTCAATTGCAGTTGCTATGAACAACAGAACATGCATTATGTATATACAACGCATATATACCAGACACCATTCTCCATCTGCTTTGTGTCTTCAATTTCGTTTTGAATAATATAATGACGACACTTACAGGCTCACTGGAGATGTGATTCTGTTATCAGTTAACAGAATTATAGTCAGTGTTCATTTCAGCTAAAACACTGGCGTTGTAAGAGTTACACAAAACCATGCAAGACGTTTGCAGCTCCAGGAAGAGTGTATTTTGTTGTTCTGAGTCCTGTGTAAATACCAACGTTATCTGCTCCATATGCACAGCAGGTCCATCTGTTGAGTTTCATCTAACTGTTTGCTGATGCAAAAAACACCAGCACTCCCTCAGGTTTCCCTACAGATATGTAGCACTCAAGTGGATGGGGATGGGGGGGGGGGGGGGGGGGGGGGGGGGGCAACAACAGTGCCTCAGCTGCAAGGTAGACACACACACACACACACACACACACACACACACACACACACACACACACACACACACACACACACAGAAACACATGTCGTACATTACAGAGCATGAAACTGGTAAGGAAAGACAACACATCTGCAAAGCTAAATGAATTTTCCTGGAGCTCCCCGAGTGTAAGCCTGCTAAAACACATCAGGCCGCGTGTTGACATGCTCGCTATCATCCGTGCTTGACGGGAGAGAGGCTTGACATGATTGTAATGGGTGGAAAAGGACCCAAAGATGGATACGGGAACTCCAGTGCATGCAATTAGCTTAATCCCTTAGGCTGGTCGTAGAGAAGACCAAGTCTTTGAGTCCAAACAAACAGCCTCGTAAATTTCTCTGTTTGACCCTCCGGGGAGGGTCAGTGCTTCCATCAGCACCTATAACATGCACCATTGGGCTAGAGGAACCAGAGGGGGAGAGCCAGCTGGGGACCCGAGAAACAGGGCCGCAACCCGGGCTATAAACAAGCCTATGTGACTCCATATACACTCACTACACAATAAGACCTATTGCCCTTCTCTCACCCACTAAAGCATCAATCTGAGAGAGAGGGGTGGTTTGGTAATGTAACTGGAGAACCAGTGCGGTGGTGGTGGTGGTGGTGGTGGTGGTGGTGGTGGTGGTGGTGGTGGGGTGCGGGGCAGCTGAGAGAAGATCAGCCAAGACAAGATCTCCAGCAAATTAAAGAAATAGCAGCGCGGGACTTCGATATATATTTTTCAAAGCGCTACAAATGGAAATTGCATCGAGTAGCGGCCGGGAGGAACGGGGGAGGGGGGGGGGGGGGGGGAAATCGAACGAGGGGTGAATTTGTCATGGTAGTTCAAAGCAGGCCTGCGCACTATCTAGATTATCTCCAGGGGCTTCTCCTCTCCGGCCCCCACCCACCACGGCGGTTCAAAGTTGATGGGATTCTTTGAGGACGCTCGGTGGGAATCTCCAGTACAAAGATATTCAAATGCGCGGGGAGCCGGGGAGCCGGGAAGCGCTGGGGAGGAGCGAGAGTCAAGCAGCCGGGAGAGGCATCGGGAGCTGCCCAGCATCACCCTGCGGCAGCCGGGCACCACAGCGGCCCTATCTCCATACATAAAGAAGATGGATTCAGCCGCTTGGCCCCCGAGAGCTCCCGAATGCTTAAGCACCTCGATGCGCAATTAGTCAGCGCGATCGTTGCCGACGCATCAGGTGTCACCGCTTATAAACACCCTCCTGAATACATCAAAGTCCATAATGGGCCTGCAAAACAAGACCTCAGAGGAGGAAAAAAAATGGGGGAAAAAGATGGTAGCGGCGGACCGCCCCGGCAATCAGGGATGAACGTGTCACCTGGCCCAGCGACGGACGCGTATGAGGGAATATGAATGAGCGCTGCGCATCGGGTTTGCTACAAGCCATGTGTTTGTGCATGAGGGGAAAAAAGGTCACAGGTTGTGTGAGTGTGCTCAGGGGCGCGGCGAGGCCGATCGCATGAGCACCGCGGTCCCACTGCAGCTTTTCCGAAGGTCCTTCCTTTGAAACGGGAGTCAGTGGGAAAACGGGATGCCGGCCGCGGAGTAATTAAAGTGCATGGGGGAGATAAAGTATCCATATGCCACAGCATTTTCGCAGCCAGCATCATTCTGCCCTGTATAATGAGATTTGCTCAATATTCATCTGTGTGTTCCCGGGGCCGAAATGTCAGCGCTTGGCCTCTCAGCTTGGCCACGGTTCTCCCACATGCATGCAAACATATACACACACACACACACACACACACACACACTGACACACAGACAAAGAAACAGACACAGAGACACTGACACGCTCACACTCTCTCGCTCTCTCTCCCTTTCTCCTCGCATACTGCACAAACGCTCGCTCTGTACTCTGGTGAAGTCACACCGCCGCCGTATTTATAGCTCGCACGAAAGCTTACTTGTGAGAGGTGAACCTGTGAATTCACAGGCATGCAGAGGCAGGTCAAACAACAGGAGGGCCCGTCTGAACAACAACCCCTCCGCTCACCCCCTCCTCCCCCTCCGCCATCTCCTCCTTCCCCTTAATAAGAGTGCATTATGAAAAATATGCACATAATAAAGAGGTTACCACTACCGCAACAGGGGAACTAAGTAGAAAACGCCGAGAAGCAACGAAAAATAAGCCCAGAGGTTATTACACTGGTGATGAATGCAGCTTTGTGAGCAAATAACGATGCTGAACGGTCTTATACAGCACCCTTACAATACCATGACTTATACAGGAGCACATGGAATGAGCATGAGCATGAGAGCGACATGGAAAGAAACAAAGGACTAGGTGTGTGTGTGTGTGTGTGCGCGCCCCAGTCCCACCTGTGCTCTTCAACCTGACCTGCTGACAGGGGTCATGCGCTCTCTAAGGCCGCGATGGGGGGGGTGTGCGGACGCCCGTCTGCGTAATAGTCATCCTTTGATCCAGGAGGATTTGGCAGATGTCACACACACCACAAGGCTTAGGCCAGGATGCAAACTATGCCACAGTCCCCCCCCTCTCTGCTGCTGCTGTTGGTGGATCAAAGCCGCGAGTTGCCGAGTCCCGGCATGCCCCATAAACACCGCCACCGGCCAATAAAGGGCTAATCCAATCAGAGAGAGTGTAGCATGCGTCATATGACCATTCGAAAAGGTCAGCGGGTCGGCCCCGGCCCAATCAGAGCGAGAACAACAGAGCGTTATAATCCCGAGGATCGAATTTCACTGGATGAAGTTTGACAGGAGTTCTGAGAGTTGTCCGTGTGATAGGAGAGTGTCCCAGATTTGTTCATTTCCAACTAAAGCGAAGGCCAAACTGTTGGGGCTTCCGTGTGACTTTAAAATCAGACAGGCGGTTATTTCTTATCTGATCACTGTCGATTGAAATTCTATCAGATTATCTGGTTTCTCGCTCTGGCCTCAATATCTCCATGCAGCAGATGAGGGGGGGACAGACTTCTTAAGTTAGCCCCCTTTGGCAATCTTGCATCAAGTCAAAGGCTTTAGCTCATCTTTATTCCATAGCCCCGTGGACTTTCATTTATTTCAAAGGCAGAAAGATGAGGTGTTTTTTTTTTTGGTGGGGAGATGGACAGCCTTTGGGACCCACCGAGAAGATAGAAAGAGATTAGATCTGCATTACCGCTGGTCATTTCTGAAGGGGAGAGGGACAAAGATAAAACACACAGTTTTTTTTCTTTTTAGTCTTCAGAGGAAATCAACAGATATCGGCCGATCTGCCATGATTTCTGCTGCAATCAAATGGAGGCATTTGCGGCATATAGCTCTCTCCCTTCCCTTCCAGCGTTTCTCTCTCCCCTTTAGCCCATCGCAAAGTTTCTCTCTCTGTTACTCTTTCTTTTTCTTTCCCCACCCTCAATCATTTTTTTTTTTAAATCTTTTCTCTTCCCTTTCCTTCTCTCTTGCCTTATCTCTCTCCTTTCTTCCTTTGTCTTCTCATGCATTTTTATCTCCCCATGCCTCAGTCCTCCTCTGTGGCTACAGGGATAGGTCATGAATTCCCCTCTGCCCCCCCCCATCCTCTCCCACTAGCCTGGTAAGTGACAGCTGCAGGCTGGACAAAGGCCTGATAATACCCTGGATTTGTCAGGCTCTGACTTCACCCATGTCCCCCTGTGACTGATGCACCGACAGTGGCGCCGCGCCAGCTAAAAACCCCACTTCTGGACGGGGGTAGCTGCTGCTGTCGTGGCGTGTGTGTGTGTGTGTGTGTGCGTGCGTGCATGCGGGTGCGTGTCTATCCACGGTTCCATAGTTCCTTTCAGACTCCAGAGCAGCCCATATGGGGTCCTAAGAGGCCATCATCTGAAGTGCCTGCCCGGGCTGTGCTGGTGGCGTGACCGGGGAGCGTGGAGCTCTGATTTGCGGGGGGAAAGGAGCGACGCCTGCAGAGCGGTAGTCCCTCTGTCAGGCGGTCCGGCACGCCTGGCCCCCGGTGTACCGTTCATCTCCCGCTCCCCTATTGTGAGAGGCTAACAAACAGCTCTGCCCTGAAGGGACCCACGGAGGGCCCTCGACTAGGAACACGCAGCTGAGAGAGAGAGAAAGAAAGAAAGAAAGAAAGGAAGCGGTTCTTCGTTCACCCCTCGGTCCCTTTAGAGACCCTCAGTATCTCAAAAGCCCCATTTGCAGTAGCACACGCTCGGCCTGCTGCCCCCTCCTCTGGCCTCAACTCCACCCCTAACAAGCCATCCTCAACCACACAAGGGTTGCTTTATTGTCCCAGGGACACACGCCACAAAAACAGTACTCACTCCCATGCACTCTATCTCTCCCCGTCAAATGTGTTCTCTTGTGCTCTCTTCTGTTTGGGGGATTGCCAAAATACAGGTGCACGCGAGGAAACAGCCTTGCAGCTGTCTACTAGTGAGAGGAACACCACCAATGCCTTCTGCCCTGCCTTTTCACTGCCGTGTTTTACGACTACGTCCGAAAAGAGAGAATGTGCTGGAACTGATCAAAGGCGCTTTTGTCTTCGCACGTATTTTCTTTCCTGATTGCAGCTCTCTGGATGTAGGACTTAAACAAGATCAACCCTTGTGATGTCTTCATCTTCTGTATGCTCCCCTTGCCCTCGGGGCAAAAATGACCCGCTCTCACTGTCCCTCCTAGTATAAAGCCTCTTCATTTCATTTTTAACCAAAATCTATTTTGCATGAAGAAACAACGTGTCACATATCAACAACTTGGGGAATAACTGTGTTTTCCTACCTCACAGTCCAGGAATTCTGTATTTATTTAGTGTACACCACTGCACACTATACAGTGCTGCATGGTGTTACTGTAATATATACTGTACATCATAAGTGGACTAGTACTGAACCATCCCTGACTCCCATTTTTCTTGCGAGAAAAAGAGTGCTTCATCGCAACTACATAATTTAGAATTTTTTTTTTAAATTTATTTAGTCTGTAATTGATTTAATAACTCAAAAATGACCCAAAGACAATCTTTGTACCCTGATAGTGTACAGCTTATCCTCCTGAGACCCAGGGGGAAAAAAGTTTCAGAATTTAGATTTTCTTGATATATTTTAAGTATTTGGAGTGATAAAAAGAAGTTACAACAGATATATATATATAAAAATATATATATTTTCATTTATTTTTTATAGTATGTCCTCTGTAGAGGACACCAGGACTCAGTACATACAATATGATTATCCGATCATACAATGCACCTAGATGTTAGCTCATCACTTAAACACTACTAAGTGCACTATTATGACTGATAATGATATGTAGGCTAAGTTTTTGGTTTGTCTGATTTATTCTATTGCTTTAAAGAGTTTCGGTAACACTTTATATTAGGTGTCCATTAATAGGCACGTACTAACCACTTATAATCCCATAATAAATGCCTTGGTAGCTACTAATAGATAAAAAGAAACCCACAAACTCACTTTAGAATAGGGGGTCAGAATGTCTAGGCAGGTCAGTTATTAGGCACAGATTATGATACAAAGCAAGAAAATAACTGTGTCCTATTGTGTGCAGAAGGTGGAAAATATAGAAAGTGAGACCTGATGTCCTCTACAGAGGACACTATATAAATAGAAAAAAAGTTACACTAAAACTGTTCCTCAGGTGTTTACATACAAAAAACAATCTAAATATTTACATGTTACATCCTTTTAAAGCCCATGATGAGCTCTTTCCGGCATAGCAGCAATTATCATGATATCATGAATGGTCTGGAAGATACAACTACAAACTTAATGTCCTCATATATAAAAATATAAAAAAGGTAAATGTTTCACTTTTTCTAATTGTAAGATCACTCCAGGAGAAGTCATCGAATTTCATGCAGAAAAAAATACATTTAGGAGGTTTTCACTGCTGTTAAAGTCATTTTTGAGATCTGGTGCAGAACAGCCACTTTAGGTATCACACACAGCGCGACTAAGTGATAACATACAGCCGAAACAAGCAATTTTACAAGCAAAATTATCATTGTACCTGCAATTACCACGGAACTGTGGAATCCATCTTTAAAGGTAGGTACTTTTTGTCTTTTCATTCTAATAAAGTGACTAAGTTAGCCAAGGTAACTAAGCTACTATTAAAAAAAAAAAAAAAAAAAAGAGACTGCAGCAAAAAGGCCAACAGCTAGAGAGGGAGAAGATCGCTCTGGCCAGCGATGCCGACGATCTCCTCTCCCAGGAGCAATGGCTTCAGATGAATAAAGAGGTAGAGAAGAGGGAGAGGCTAGACAGACAGAGAGAGGACGTGGCTAGCTGAGGTGTCGCTTTATGAATAAGATGAAGCAAACCGATTGTCCACTATATAATTCATCAGAAATATTTCTTTTTATTTTCTAGAACGTGAAAGAATACCATCAACTCCATCTCAAAATGACCAGGGAGAAAGAGTGCCAGTCTCTGCAGAGCATCTCGCCCTGATGAGGGAACACCTGGAGCACAAGATGCAGGCTGAACAAGAGCAATCCACTGCAGAGAAAGAACGGGAGAAAACACCAGCTCTTCTGCGTGACGAGGAAGAGGTCAAGAAGCTGAGGAGGGACGTGGAGCTGGAAAAGAAAGGACTTATTGGAGAAAGAGAGGCCCTTCAAAAAGAGGGTGACCACATGAGCGTGATGAGGAAGGCCTTCCAGTTGGACTGGGAAAAAGACATGACAAAAATCAGACAAAATCATGTCATTGTATATTTATATATGTAACAGCAATATGTGCAATATATATGCAATATTCTGCACAATACAGTAGACTAGTTTAAATGAAGACTGGTGACAAATCCCTGCAAATTGCAGAGTGGCAAAACACGCCCCACTTAAAAGAAAACAGGTGCGACCTCTCCGAGAAAAAAAAAGAGGAAACAAAAGTGCTTTGGGTTGTTTTGAGAACCTCCCAACTTCCAACATGCGGCCTGTGCTCGGGGCAACGCTTTGGCAGAGACAGTCGGACGGCCGGAACATTCCAGGTTAAAAAAAAAAAAAAGAAACACAGAAGCGGACGCTCAGGTGCAGTCCGGAGATTTATCAATTATTCAACTGATCCTGCGAGGCGGATGGCAGCTGCTCTAACTCAGAGCGAAGGACAGACAGGAGGTCGTACTGGCCGTCCCTTTGAAGCGAATGTCGGTCTCTCACAGAGGCCGAGTTCACAAAGTTTCGAAAAAAGACTTGCTGTGTTTTGACAGCAGAGATCAGGTGGTCCACGTGTGTTTCATTAAGGAATACCGAATCTGTACTTCTAAATACTGCCATCCCTCGGTCATTAAATCCGAATGATGTATGAGCGTCACAGTAAACTATTCACGGAGCAGCACATGAGATAACTGCAGAGTATACAGTTGACTAGTGAGATTAAACTCCTACGTGTACATTCTAAGAAAACATTAGCCATGATTGATTTAGCTACCTGTCATGAGTTACGCCAAATCCAATCCTATGTAACCCAATTTAAATCCAGCAACAGCAACCATATCTCTGACTATCTTTTCAGGCTAAAGAGGAATGCCATGGCTCTTTGAAAGAAGCTAAGATATCCTCTGACCGCATAAAACATTACCCGAAGGGCGGAAAAGACAACATAAACACGGCCGGCTCTACTGTATAAAGTCGCAGTCGAAAATTAATATGGACGACCAGCTCTCCGAGAACTTTCTTAACCGCAAACGCCGGCAACTTTTCTATAAGTTATTTTCTGGGAAGAAAGGAGCGAGGCGGCTTTTGACTGACAGCTGCAACCTCCATAAAGAAAGAGATGAACTTTGATGTTAAGGCCTGTAATCCCAACCCATTGATTCAGAGGCACTCGCTCGCTCGCTCGCTCGCTCTGAGAGAGAGAGAGAGAGAGAGAGGCTCGGAGTGTGGCTGCGACTGCCTAATGTATTCACACGCGGGCGCAAACACACACACACACACACACACACACACACACAGGCCTACACATATGCACGTACACAAACCAGAGTAAGTTCAGAGCAGTGCCACTCTGTAATGAGACAAAGCTCCGCTGCATGCTAATGATTAAAGCTAATCGCACGCACAAAGATGCTAGCAAACACATACACACAAACATTCACTTGCACCCTTACAAACACACTTACTGGATAAGGCTGTAGAGAACTTAGTCCACAAAAACATTTGTTGTTTGAATAACAAAATTGTCATTTTCTTCTTTTTTATATATTGTATTCATTCATTTTTATTTCAAAGTAGTATTCAAACAGTATAAATGTGTCAAGTCACATGGGGGAATAATTTGTGATAACCTCTGTACTGCATAGTGTCATGGCTGTTGATGTTGCCCAATAGGGGCGTCTGACGCGTCAACATTCCACTTCTGGGTAAGGAGAGTGAAGTGTCAGTCTTAAATAAGGTGTGAAGGCCATAGGCTAAAGTATCCATCTAAACAGGTTGGCTCCACTTTTATGAGGCCATCAGCTTTTAAAGACAGCTTTTATGAGATATCAGCTAGCCTGACACTAAGAGGGCCAGGCGAGAAGCGAGATGGGGGTATACTATATGACTCCGGCCTTCGATATACTCTTTTATGGACCCGGACACCAAAATATTTGGCCTAAGTATAGCTTGGCTCCATGAAATATGAAATTCGTCGCTGTATTTTGCATTAAGCGACCTCAAATGAAACGGGCCTCGGTGCCCAGTGAGGTTGGAATGGCGGACAAGTCACCTTCGAAAAGGTTTTTTCTGTCGGAGCGCCCACTCCGAAAGCCGGAGAGGGGATGAAGAATTTGCCCAGGGAGCCGGCTAGACGATCGTCAGCGCTTAGACAACGAGGAGCCGGGCGGATCTTGAGACGAGCTCCTCCAGCCAAGCGTGGATGCCTTAAACGCTTGGGGCAAAATGGACGCCAAGTCTGAAGTTTAACAACCTGCTAGATGAGAGTGAGTAAACTGTTGAGAGCGCGAGGGGGAGGGAAATGACAGAGAGAGGGAGGAAAAACCTGCCAGACTAATGGATTTTGCAAGCTTTAAAGTTTTGGAGAGGGAGAAGAGGAGAGAGAGACGGGGGGGGGAGGGATGTCCTGCTCGTTCTCCATGTTTCTCTGTCCTGGTGTGTTGCCGCAGTTAAACTCCGCATGGAAACAGTCTCCGACCTGCCTGTCCAGGTCCGACTGAGCTCAACACACAGCTGTGCGACCCCACAACCCCCCGCCAAACCCCTCCCTCTCGCTGAGCCGATGACCTTGCCGGCGCAACTCGCTTTTCGCTTCGCTTTTTTTTATTTTGAAACCGTCTCATCCTTCAGCTGCTCTCGCGTGCTGGAATGCCCGCTGGCAGCTTATTAGAGAGGTGCGAGTTTTTTCGAGCACAGCGTGCCACAACTCCACTACAGTAGCGGGGGAAAACAGACAGGCTGGCGAGAGGCAAATTCAGAGACGGGCTTTGGGGGTGAGCTCCCGCTAAAAAACAGAGAATAGGATGGAAGGCTCGAAATATTATTCACATGAAGATAGAAGAGTCGGTGATGCCAGCTACCATCAAACCCCAGCCGGTCCCTTTATCCCTGCTCCTCGTCATCCAGTGTGCCGTTCAAAACATCTCAAATTTCAAGTGGTGGGAAATTTACCTTCTCCCACTAGCTCATGTCTGGGCGAGTAGATGTTCTGTTCATAAACTCTCCCTAAGATCACCAAATGCAATAATCAAGACAGAATGTACTATTATGGTTTGCTTAATGCAAATGTATGCAAACGAATCAGCATGTGAATGAACAGATGAATCCACTCCAGCTGCGGATATTGCGCATGCAGCTGACCCTCTCTCACTCGTTTACTATTCTAGCACAATGCCAGAGAGAGACACTCACTGGCTACCTAGCAAAATGAAAGGCTAATATTAGATTTCAAATGGGCCTAAGTAATGGCGGCGCATTTGCCATGAATTACATATGTATTCAGAAATGTATCATTTGACATCTGGTGCATGATTTCCAGTGGGACCGGCTAGTTTGGAAGGTTTCGTCCGCCACTGCGGCATTTCTGGTCACATGTACTCTCTCTTTTTATCCCCATTAGCAGCTAACAAGCTGAGCAGATATATCCTGTCGTCTGTTAGGGAAGCCAGGTCCCCCCGGCTCCTTCTGGAAGGCCTATACAGTACCTGTAAAGTATCTCATTTACCCCAGCGCGACGTCACACTGCGCTGAATGCAGACAATCGCTCCCTTTCCAAATGTCAATGTCTGACGCTCAGCGGGCGAGCCACGAGCCGTCGGTAAATAATTCACACCAGCCCTCCCAAGCCCTCCTTGCCATCCCATGCACAAGCAGCCCTTAAGTCTTCTCCCTCCCCGACCCCCCGCGCCGCCACTACTTCCTCCATACATAATTAACGAGAGAGGCACGGCGGGACGCCCGTCAGTCAGTGCCCGGCTAGAGCCAGGGCCACTTTAAACAATAACAATATTGATAGTGGGAGTAATAAAGCAGAATTAAAAAGATGGATCCCAATGATTTTTTTTAGTTTTTTTTTTACGCTCTCGGCACAGCTGGTCCCAGCTCTAAGTGGTGAAGAGAGGGAAGAGGGGGGGCTGGGGAGTGGATGGAAGGAGAGACAGAGGAAGGGAATGGAAGGAGCCCCGTTCCCCAACCACCCCCCCCCTCCCCACCATCCCCTGGTGTCCCGCGCTGGCTGCTCTCCTCTCTCCCCTCCATTACTGGATTAAGGCCCGGAGAAACCTCTTCTGGGAGCCGGAGAGAGGGGAGAGGGAAGAGGGAAGAGGGAAGGGGGAGGGGGGGGGTCAGGGGTCGCGACCCTCGGTAATGGCCACGCAGAGGGACGAGCGGAAAAAAGCCCAGGCCGGGGGCATCGTTTCAATTAGGTTATCAATGTTGTGTAATAATCAATGTGCGGGTCAGGAGGTTGGCAGATACTGACAGATGGGGGGGACAAAAAAGAAGGAGAATAAAAGGGAAAAAACGAGGGAATCAGAGCGAATAAGACGATAATCAATGTTCACATGACAATGCTTGGAACGATTTGTTTCCTATCCCTCTATATGAAGCCTCCTTGACTGATATTCATATGTGACATCAACAATCTGTGTTGAATAAACTATATCTATACTAGTACACAATAAGTCAATAATTCATCAAACCAAGCAGCAGTCTGTCAGTGTTACTGCAGCAGTGCAGCATACATCCCAGTTCATAAAGTCACCAAATCAGACGAGTGGAGAAGAAACCCCGCCATTACCGCTATCTGCCATCGACCTCCGGGAGCCTTACATATGTTAATGCCCCTTCAACCCGTGACCCTGGCATTCATGACATCATTATCAGCCCAGCGAGACATAATGTCGGCCTGTCACCGCCATGATCTATGGCCGCCGTGGCTTTCTGCCTTAATGAAGCCGTAACGCCGCCTTAAACAGCCGAAGCCGCGACGGGCCTCGGCTGCGAGTACGCATCCATCATCTCGCATCAGACATCAATCAATCAGAAGCCCCTGTGACAGCTAGGCGACCCCCCCACCTCACCCCACCCCACCCCCCCACCACCCCTCAACCCCCTCACACACACACACACACACACAAACTCATCTAGTTCACTGTGATTATGATCTCAATTATCATCATGACCGCGAGCCACCCGCTCTCCATGTGACCGACATGCTAATCAGGAGCATTGGCAGTCAATAAGGCAGGCGTGGAAAAGGCCATCGGGTGAAAACCGGGGTCTGGCATAATTATATGTTTTAACGTTCATTGGCTTAAATGAATAAGGTTGGGCCGTTAAGAGAATATAATGAGCATTTGGGGAGGGAAAAAGACACCACGAAAAAGTCAAACAGAAGCCGATTTTTTAAGTTCTTTCTTACTGGAGAATATGTGCACACACTGCAGAAGCTGCTCCTGTGTACTGTGACTCTGCAGCGAGGCCGGAGAGCGTCTCACAGTGTCTTTGTCCTCCCCGGAGATTTAGAGGGCCATAACTGTCCGGCGGAAAGCTATGAGGTCAGCGGTGCCAGCTCCGAGACGAGCTTTTAGTCTGCAAGACGGCGGGAGATGGCAACGTTCCCGCTGCACACACTTCCGCACAAACAACACACGCATGCACAAACACACACAGTCCCCCCCCCCCCCCCCCCCCCCATGCTCTTAGCGGCTGAGAGGCAGCAGCTAAAGCGGGTCTCGCTGGTCATTTCTTTAAGCCAACGCCGGGGCCCCCGGCCTGTCCCGTCCCGTCCTGTTGTTTCTACTCAGCCGCAGGGATTTGGAGCGGCGTAACTTAAGATGGGCTCTGGGCCTCGCCGAGCACACAGAGATCTGATAATGTTCCTCCACGCCTTTCAGCAGACAGCTAATAGGGATGACATTCTGCCATGAAGCTATAAGCTGCCAAACTGTCAGCGTTTCACAGGGGGGGGGGGGGGGGGAGTTGGGTTTTCTGTCTCTCTCTCTCTCTGTCTCTCTGCAGGTGACCGTTTGAGGCCTTCCCCAAATATGAGCTGTTATCACAAACCAGATCACAGTGTAATCTCTTCTAATCCTCTAACTAAACTGCTTCTGAGTCTGGAAAAACATAGGGGCAGAGAGAGAGAGAGAGAGAGAGAGAGAGAGAGAGAGAAGGGAAACAACCTGAAATCTGAATGAAAACAGAGTTGTGTTCTTCAATCACAGAAATCGTTCTAAATAACTTGATACACTTGGATTCAACTCTGCCACTGCGATGAACTCTAGTCTGGCCAATTCTGCTGCAGTCATGATAAGAAGCTGCAAAGTCACGAGAGGAACAGCTGCGTTGACAGGGAGATGAAAACAGCGATAGCTCTTCTCATACAATTTTTTTGCTCTCTATCTATCTCTACTCTTTGTCTCGCTCATATTCCCCTCTCTCACAGCACAGCAGACGACGTTTTCGCGGGCGAGAATCTCTATATGGACCCCTCATTTTAAATGTGACACAGCAAAACACTCAGCCAAGCTCCTAATGTGCCTTTTACTGTCCCAGAGAATTATTCAGGCCTGGTTAGGTGGCTCACTTCAGCGCCGGGGTTTTTTTTTGACCGCACTTAAAGCAGAGGAGAGCCGAGAGGCACCGGTGACAAAACACTGTCACCTTCAGGTGGTTAAAGGAATGGGTGACAGGCGAGGAGAGCAGTGACGCCGCTCTATCTCGGTGTGTGTGTGTGTGTGTGTGTGTGTGTGTGTGTGTGTCCCAGACAAGCCACAGAGGATTAACCCGTAGCGCTGATAGAAAGAGACCAAGCGGTCATGGGTCCGCCCACAGATGGTGACTGTGGCGGCCGGTGTGTGAACGAATGCACCAGTGACTCGGAACTAAATTAAGATACCGTCACCACATCTGCCCACGGATATGCGCGCTCACACACACACACTCACACACACACAAACGTGCATGAAAACACACACTCACACAATCTCACACAATATGCTCATTAACCCCAACCCCCCTCCCAGCATCCCAACATGGGGGGGGAGCACGGGAACAAAAGCATTAAGTGGGAGTGAGCCCTTTAATTATAGGCCAGTGTTTGGAGAACTCTCCATAGAGCTGAGAACAATAGAGCTCTTTGGTAATGCTAAACCTGCTGAGTTAACAGATATCCTCCAGGTATGACAAAACACACACACACACACACACACACTCAGCCAATGGCTAGGCTATGTAAATGAAACAATAATAGCCCTGTTGGTAACCGAGTGGCTAGTCCAAGTGGAGCGGGAAACGTCTCAAGCACAATTAATTCGTTTTCCCCCAGTGCAACGGTGCAAGCTAATACCCCATTATTTAGCATCATATTTAGCTCAAATTATTTTTCATAGCATAGTGTAATGACTGTGGAAAAATGGGGCTATCACTGAGAAAATGGGTTTATTCTATGTGTTGCTTTCTATGCGTTTATTCTATGCTTGATTTCCAGTAAATTGTGCAGGATTGACTTAACTGTGTACAGGAAGAGCCTCACTTTGAATGAGTGTGGTGAGCAGTGGAACCATAGAAAAAACACCACTCCCAACAGTTGTAATCTCTTTGAGAAAAGGCAAGAAGAGCTAAAGGGGAGAGCAGCAGAGCCCAGAGCAAGACCAGAACGGCTAGTCGACTTTGCAACAGTGATGTAAAACACTGCCACTAAGGGACTCAGGCAGTCGCTCAGGTCTACAGATTTGAATTTCTATCGGTCGCAGCTTTAAGGGCAATCAAGAAGCGATATTAAATGATTGCATGTATTGGCTGGCTCATGGCCTCTAGGTGCCTTGTTATGTGGGTGCAGCTAGTGAATGTGTGAAGGATGAGGCCTATAAATAACTCGAGTGCTGATTGTGACCATATGACCATATGAGAAGTGACAGCTTTCCCTGTCAGTGCGTTTGACAGGCTTAAGGATAACTCCACATGCCTGGCAAATTGGATTGGAGCTCTGGTGGCTTTGCAGAAAGTGATGAATCCCTCCTCCTCCTCCTCCTCCTCTTGCGTGTCCTCCTCTTTTCTCTCTCCTCTTTCACTTTTTTCTCCCCCCCCACCCCCCACCTTCAGAAATTCAAAGTGAGTGATGAGCTGTCCGAGGTAATAGTTTCTATTTCATGCTTTAAAGTCGGCACGAAGGGACGGGAGGCTGGCCAGGCGCTGATAAATCATCATTGGTGCAGATTAAAGACCATTATCACCTTAAAACAGCCCTGCCCCCCCCCCCCGTTTTTCCCCAAAGCAGCGGCAAGGTGATCTTCTGAAGGAGACGGGGAGGAGGAAGGAGAGGAGGAGGAGGAGAGAGGAGGATTGCGAAACTTCAGACGGCACGGCTGCGTCTGAAGCGCACCGCCGGGTCAACCGGGAGAGAAAGACTCAGACCGAACGTCTTCGACACGACAAGAGGCGGAGGGACTTCAGCCTTCCGCCGACACCGCCTCACGTCCCCAAGAGACCGCCTGCGCTCAGCCCACATCCCACCCCGAATCCAATCCATCACCCTCAGCGAGAGACCTAATGAAAGAAAGAATGAAATTAGCCCGCCGAGCGATATCTACGCTTTTCGTCATAGCTTGATCAAAACCGAGGCGGTCCCGGAATAGCTTTAACAGGCCTCACAGGCGGGTTAATACGGCGTAGCTTAACTTATGCCATATTCGGGGATCTTGTAAAGATTAATGAGAGGGGAGAGAAGAGAGAGAAAGTAGATTTGATGTGTAAAAAGAGGGGCAACAACTTCAATGAGCAAAAGCAGCTGGTAGCAGTAAACAGCGGTTGCCAGTTGGCCCGCGCTCAGAGAATGCCGATCTCCAAAGCGGGGTGTGGCGGCCGCGCCAGAAATGGAACCGAAAAATTAATTTCGCTTCCAAAAGTCGCCTTGACTTGGTTAACAGGAGGAACTGGGCACGTTTCATGTTTACTTTTTCCCTCCTTTTAGATCCCAGATCAGAAGATTTTAAAGGGGAAACGCAGAATGTTCTATCTGTAACCAAGAATGCATTGGCTGGGGACGTCAGCCATAATAAAATCTGTCCAATCAAATAAAACAGCTGTTTGGTCTCCAAAACCTACATCACATACACTTATAACTGACAACCATCATTGGACTTTAACTCTGTACTGATAAATGGCCAAATGTCTACATTTGCTTAGGAATCAATTGGAAAATCCCTCAAATTAAATTATACCCTAGAACGACGAGCCATAAAACTATTACATGGGATTTATTCCAGTCTTCTTCTGTAGCTTCCATATGTGTGTATGTTTTTGTGTGTGTGTGTGTGTGTGGCCCTCCCTCTGTTATCCTTACGAGAGACAGATGGAGTGGACTCCTTCAGCACTTATATGGCGGACTGTTGCGCTTATTGTTATATTTCCCTTGGCTGGAGAAGTGAAACCTAGTCATTTATAATTTCTGGCAGGGGGTGATATTTTTCCTTTGCATATGTCCATATTTGCGCAAAGGCCATTACGCGATTCCCCGAGTGGGCGATTTCCAAGCTTATGTAGCGTGAACCGGCCGTTGCTCCAGTAAGTCCGGCGTTCCGCGCCGCCCGGGTTATTTCGGTAATGGCGGCTTCGCGAGACAAGTGCTAATGGCCTGAAATGGCGGTTTCTCTATAGGCACTCCCGGATTAATTTCCTGTGTTGAATGGGAATAGATACACGAGACGGGGCCCACTCCAGATGAGCCAGGTCCCTGTGTCTCGGATGTAAGTGGGGAAAGATTATGTGACAGCGTTTGGGAGTAATGAGAGCTCGCCACATGCTCTGTCGCTGTGCCCCTTCAAGAGGAAAATCTGTGATAATGAAGTCGAGGCCTTTACTCCGCTCCTCGGCAGCCCTCCACTGCAGACAGACAGAGAAATAAAGAGGGAGAGAGAGAGAAGAGAGAGAGAGAGAGAGAGCACCGGAGGGCTCTGTCACCATCACGGTCATAGTCACCCTAGAGTCACACGCTCTCTCTCTTTCCACACACACACATTCACACACACACACACACACAGCATACATGACTCCCATGCACAAACATATGTGTGTGCATGCGTACACACAGTGAAACCTCTTCATACAGATGCAAACATAAGTACACACACTTATGTACACAAACCCATGTTTACTTGCTTATCCACAGTGAAACCCCCTCTCACACACACACACACACACACACACACACACACACTGATGTAGTAGTAATATAAAAAGGTAGGTAAACCGTGACCTCCAGTCCATCATAAGGAAAATAACCACAAATTATTTTCAGAGAGGCATTATTTTTTCTCCGTAGACACCCTATCCTTATATAACTTACATCTGTTTGATATTAGTTACTATGATGTATACTCTGAATTTATCGCACAAAGATTTATGGCAGCCTACAAATGTGGGTAAACTCTATTCCGCAAATAAAAAGCTTTTCATCCCTGCACACACACTAAAACGCACACACACACACACACACAAACCCACGTATGCGCATGCTTGCACACAGAGTGAAACCCCTTTTATACACTAAAAAAACACACACACTCACATACACACTCACACGTACAAACTCCAAAGCGCAATCACACATGCACTCATTCTTACACACTGAGCGAATCCCTCTCTCTCACACACACACACACACGCTCCGACACACACACACACACACACACAACCACCAGAGCCATCTCATCGATCACGGCTTATCCGTCAGAGATGGACAGCTGCTGTTGAGAGCCAGAGGTCCCCGCTATTACAGAGCCATCTCATCCATTTACTTGCAGATCAATGGGACAGTTACTGAAAATGGCCCTGGGTGCGGCGTGTCGGGTCCGGCCCGGACGCTTTAACCGCAGGGGTGAGCGCGTTTCACCTGAGCCCGTCTCTATCTTTATCGGGGGGGGGCGGGCTGTCCTCTCTCACCTCCGCTGTTTGTTTGGGAGATGGACACGGAGACAAGACCGCGACCCGGACCAGTGAGTCGTATTAAAGTTTGATGGCAGAGGCCGGGGAGGGGGAGGGGGAGGGGGAGGGGGAGGGGGTGGGTGGTTTTTGTTGGCTCGTGTTCTTTACAGCCTCGCTCTGATTAACAGGTCGCGGGGAAACAAAGTCGCTTTATGAATAAGTAATGCATCGGCCCGGACACTGCCAAGTCCCTTTTAATTAAATTAAGTCGGACGGGGAACGAAAAAAAAGAAAAAAAAAAAAAAGCGAGAGGAGGGGAGGGGGAAAAGATGGACTCACCTCCTCATTTGGACGTGAAAGTGAGGTATGATTGCGGGCGCCGGCGAAGGGATTAACGGCGCGTCGTTAAAAAAACGATGATGATTCTCGCTCGGGCTGCGTCTCAAAGTCACCCAACGGGTGGAAAGGGCTGCATGGAGGGGGGGGGCGATGCAAAGGAGCATGGGACGACATTGTTCTCCTATAGGCCTTTTCTCACGTCTGCGCGTATACACACACACACACACACACACACACACAGACACACAGACACAGACCCTGGCATTCTTTTCAAGCCGGACTGACCACTGAAAGCCCTCCAAAGAGGGGGGGAATCAAATAAAGCCGTCGGTGGATGGAGATTAAAAGGAGTGCTACACAGTAAAAAATCTGATTTATGAAGCTCAGAGCGGGTTGCTACGGGGGTTTTGGTGCCATGGTAACCCAGTGAACGGTGAGGTCGAAGGGGGCGGCTGAATGGGGAGGAGCGCGACGGGGAGAAAAAGAAAGGGCACTTTTAACCTCTCACTGTTCACGTCCTTTCATCAGCCCTCCAGCCTTTACCCGGCTGAGGCGGAAAAGGTAGAGTTTCAATGGGGAGGTCAAAGTCGTCGTCATAAATTACGAGGGCCTTTCTCATTGTTTCCATCCTGGCCCCGAAACAGACCTATCCGCCTCCTGAATGAGACGGAGATTTAAAAGGCGGCCGAGGCGTCAACAAGTTCATGATTTTAACTTTATGGAAATCTCTCTCTTTTGTGCTCTTTTGCTCACTTTCCACCCCCCCCCCCCCCCCCCCCCCCCACCTCCCTCTCTGTCGCGCCTTCCCTCTTCCACGTCTCTCTCTCTCTCTCTCTCTCTCTATCTCCCCCTTCCTTTATTCTCAGTCCACTGCCAGTCGTTTCAGCCGGCCGGCCGGTGTGTGCCAGGGCCCGGGCCCCGCCGCGGTCGCCGCTGCACTCGGTGTGTGTGTGTTGTGTTTGTTGTGGTTTTTTTTTCGTCTGTGGG